>NC_140257.1:11435516-11500516 GCF_949987555.1 Borostomias antarcticus
CGGCTCTCGCTCCCCCTCTCACGTCCGAGAGACGGGCCTGGTGCACGAGAACACACCCTGAGGAAAGAAAAAAAAAGAAAACGTGCTGAAAAACAAACCAGACCTTGAAGTAGCGCGCATCTGGTCCGATGGAAGAAGTGGCACATTCAGTTGTGAGTAGAGACTCTGTGTGACTCTCTGCCCGCCCGGTGTGAAAAGTGAACTATTCTGTACAGCCTCTGATTCTGATAATGCCCGCTCCTGATCTACACACATGCACACACACGCACACGCACACACACACACACACACGGTAGGTATCATCCGTTTGGTCTGAAAGCTTTCCTGCTCACAGCAGGCGCCCAGACTCCCTGCTCCCTGCGTTTGATAAGAAAAAGAACAAATATTGACCATGGGAAGAGCAGAGGCAGATCCTCGCCCAGCCCCCAGACCGAGATAAGGCCTCGTGGGCCGGAATGAGAACAACCTTATCTGGCCTCTCTCCATCGCACAGCCCTGCTCTGGAGCTCTGCTGACCGATGCTCTGTCTCTGGTCAGATTCAAGATTCAAGATCGGTTGATTGGAATGTATATGGTTCACACATACTAGGAATTTGACTAGGGTTCAGGTATACGCTGTTGCAGACGACATAGGACAGGGTGCAGGACAGGACAGTGCAAAAGACCGACACAGAATGTCTCGTTCATTTTCTCCGGACAGAGAGCTCACTATTGAAACCCTCTCATTCATTATGTTGGGAGGACCGTTTGTGTTGTGAGATGCGTTGTTGTGTCAGAGGGAAGTGAATACTATAGTGAACACTTGGGATGTATAGTTGAGTTTTAAAATCACGTGTGACATCACTGACAACTATGACCATTCAGTGCACAGCCTCACACAACTGGCTTTGGTTGAACGACAGAATCAACTTCTGGATTTATTTATTTATTTATTTATTTGTTTGTTATTTTTTAACCTAACAAGATTTAAATTTTTCAACACCTCGGTAACTAATAAACGGACGTCTTCATCTGCGAGGCCCACAGAGGCCGGCCCGGCCCAGCCCCGCTCACATCTGCCGGGAAAATATCCCGTCTCTCAAAGGGTCAATTCAGATGAAGAGGCACCAGGCCTGAATAGGTTTACTGTCACTTCTCTCATCAGTGAGGTTTGTGTTGGTGTCAAAACCCGGACAAAGGATGCCCCAGATCCCATTGTCCCGTTAGGACAAAAAGAGTCCTGCTGCTACTGTGGGTCTCGGTGTGCCGCGGCGGACTGATGGGATTTAAGTGTGGTTCCCCGTCACCGGGGGCAACCTGGCTCTTATTAATCAGAGGGTGGTGGGGGGGGGGGGGTGAGGGAGAAAGAGTGGGGGTGGGGGGGATTGTGATACAGCAAACGGCGCCTGGGGTCAGGAAGAACTGCATGGTGGACACAGCTGATTGCCTCGTAAGGAAGTTTCGGGGGGGGGGGGGCAGAGGGCTCCTTCCTCAGGACATTAAAGACCTTCTTTGTCAATGTGTCACTCAAATGGATTCAAGGTGGCTGGGACTTTTTTTTTCAGAGGAAGGGGAGAATGAAGAGATCCTATTGTGGGAGGGCGTGCTCTCTCTGCGCCAGCTTTGAAACACACGGCCTCTTTCCGGAAGGGTGCTGCGCACGCTCGGTAGTTCTGAGATATAACTAGATCATGTTAGTGTCCTGTCTCAGGTGACCTGATGAAGGTCGGTGGACCGAAACATTGTTCCTTTTTCTAATAAAATAGAGTTTGCCGGTGAGGTCAGGGTGCGAGACCTCTCTTTTTTGGACTTATTCCTGCGCACCTGTCTAAAAAACTTTGAAGGTGTGCATTCTCTTTTCATGAGTGTCCTGTCTCTGACAGGATTCAAGGAGGAAGGTCATGTGGGTAGCTGTCTGCCATTTTGTCTTCCGTAGCTTTTGTTTTCATGCTCTTGCTCTTGCGTGACTTGACAACAAACAATGCGACAAAGGGGTCTTTTGATTGGTCAGTTGTTGCAGATTCGACTCCTTGTTGAATTGAATTCTTAATCCTGGCTGCGTCCGATATCTTAAGATTCAACTGAGTAGAACTGAAGACAGCCAGTCTGGCCTCTGTCCTATCATGTGACCGACACCCCCTGTCATCTGATGAGGAGGAGGGGGGTGTGGGGGGGGGGGGGGACACGGTAGGTCAGGAAACGGAACTCGACCCTTCGCTGGTCCCGTCATCTGATAAGACAGAGTGTTTTGATGGCACCACCTCCCCTTCATGATACATGGTTTTAGAGGTCCCTCTTTTACACCCCATAACGAATAGACCTGTCTAAATAATCCTGTTCCAAGTGACCATGAAGGATCTATTAGGGGTGAGGTGTGAGGTGTTGACCAGATGCCTGCGTAGCTGTGGTGATGATCGGGTGATAGAAACCACAGTTGTTTCAAGTTTCAGGTATAAACCACAGTTGGTCAAGTCACTCCATTTACTGTCTTTACAGTTATATTGGGGGGGTTGTTTCAGTAAGTGTATCATTTTCAGTTGATAATAAGTTGATCAGTTGATAATAAGTTGATGCAATTGAATAATTGGTTTGAATAATGATTGTTGTAGCGGAATTAGTTGATTTCTGAATAATTTTATTAAATAAGCATTTTCAACAAACAAAAGACAGAATACCATTCACAATTGTTATCAGAATGACCTGAATTCTTTTCTCTTTTACCATTGACTGTTGCTTGACCATTGCTGGTGACAGATTTACAGTATAGAGTATAGATCTTTCTTTGTTGTGTATTGCAGCATTGCAGCCTTGAATAAGTCCAGTGTCCTGGTCTCTGGTTCACATTGAGGTGAACTGCCGTTCAACCCTGGGCAGTGTTGTTAAATGCAGATTGGGTTCACTAACAGGCCTTCCATTTTATTACACAGCCATGAACAGCATTGTAAACTATCACTCATTCTGCCAAGTCTAAACGCAAGTAGCCTAATACGGATCTGTATATCTTTCATTACATTTTCTCAGTTAAATTGTTTAGCAGTGTATTCTGTTTTAGTTGACAAAAGGAGTTACAGCAGTGTGTGGTAACATGAGATATTTGATAAGATCTTGAGTTTTTTTTATGTTGTTTTTCGGCAAGATAGGTTTGCGAAATTTGTCCAACGGAATCACAAGCTCTATGTCTTCAGCAACAAGTCTAGATTTGAATTTCAGAAAGTAGGCCTATTGTTACCTGTGACAAGTTCTTCCTGCCAGCTAAATTAGTTGTTGTTTTTAATTGTCAACCTCTCTTCCTCGCTGATTGTCTTTTTCTTTCCGAATATAACAATAATACCAATATAGAAAATAAGAAACAAATTCTGTTAATAGTTTTTCATAATTTATGATGTATTCACCGCGATCTCTGTATGTATTCATCTCGATACAATTTTTGTTTAGCACAGTTATCCGGTTGGCATTGCATTTAATAGCATCTGTTTATGTGGTCTTTGTTAATGAATGATGCTGGCCTTTGTCTGCGGGGGGGATTTAGTTTAAGGTTAAATGCCTTGCCCTTAAACTCATCCAGCAGGCAAGAGTGTGTGGCAAGGTCACCACTCCAATCAACCTGGGGAGAACACAAAGGCTGGCTGTCCCTAATGAATTAGCTCCACAGTCCCACAGCTCCTCCTCAGGCCCCCTCACGCCCCCAGACCCTCTCTCTGAAATGACTTTTATAACTGGACAGTAAACTTCCAGTGGCTTAATGATGATGACTTCTTCATCTGCCCAAATGTTCCTTTTGTCCGCCCCAGCTCCCCAGCCCCAAGACCCCCCCCCTCCTCCTCCTACCCCCTCCTCCTCCTATCCCCGGCTCACCAGGCCTTAAACCCTGGTTCACCCCCCTTTATAGTTGCAGGGCCTACCCCAACCCCCCACCCCCTCCCCCTCTCTCTCAAACCCTCCCACGTGCACCTCCCCTGGGCTTCTCTCTCTCCCTCTCTCCCTCTCTCTCTCTCTCTCTCTCTCTCCCTCTCCCTCTCTGCTGTCGCTGACTTCAGCAATGGCATTCAGCTGGAATGCCACCTTTTGTTTGTGTGGCCCGGTGAAAAGTCCTGAATGGCCCCCGCTCATCTGCTAACCTCACTAGTGCCAATTTGCACTTCAGGTCCCAGCAGGTAGTCCTGAGAGGGGGGGGGGGGGGTTGGGGAGAGCTGTGTGTGTGTGTGGGGGGGCTTTTTTAAGGAAACGAGAACAGGGTACTGCCACCCCGCTAGTAGTAAATGGAAGTGTGAGCCCTCGCGCCGTCAGGTACGGCCAGCGCGGGGGAGAAGGTGAAGTGTGTGTGTGTGTGTGTGGGGGAGGGGGGTTCTCAAGCGGGGGCCATTGTTGTTTTGCCGTTGTTTTCCCCTTTGACAGTTGAGCCCCGGACGTGCCGTCACATTTCACACCCGGGCTCCGGCCGTTCGCCCCGCTCGCCTGCCCACCTGATGCCCGTCACTCACCCTGAGGCCGAACACGTTGCTTCGTTATCGATCGACGCAAAAAAGCGCCGTGTCGCCCAACAGCTCCTGGCCGGTGAACGGTGTCACGTTTTTCTGCGTCAGTATTTCCTCGGAATCAATGTTTATTTCACAGCCGCATTTCGGCTCCGGACGTAAGCGCCGTCGAGGGCCGGTCCCCCCGCCGCGAGGAGAGAGCGGCCCCGGACGCACGCAGCTGCACGGGGCCTGGATAATCTGCTGAGTCAGCGCTGAGCTAAGACAAAGCTGCGCTCCTGTGGGAATCTTAAGACAGAGAGAAGGCGGGGAGGAGGAGGAGGGGGAGGGAGGGGGGGGGGCGGACCTCCAGACCCCCCAGTCTCCCCCCGACCTGTCACATGACCTGTCTTTCCTCAGGTGGTGGTGGAAGGGATACTTCCCCTTTGTCAGGGTCTTTGGCCGGAGCTCAATGCAGCGTTGAGGGATGGGTTCGGGGGGGGGGGGGGGGGGGGCAGCATTCAGGCCGGGGCTGCTTTTGTTTCCCATGAGGCCAAAGAAACCTCTGGGTTTACTCATCATCTCCATTTCAAATGGGCTATTTAGAACAGCCTGTGTCAAAGTCAGGGGCTTGGGACATAAATCACACTGACAGACCTCTTCCCCCTGGTTGAACTTGCTGCTTTCACTCCGCGTGGACGGTTTGATATTTTGACGGTGTTTTAAATGTCTTTACCTCTCATACTGTAAGGTCTCCAGAGTGAACTTCTGCATGACTCAGAGCATGAGTCAGTTGTTTTACCAACTGAGCCAACAGATGAGGCAGGCGAACACACTGGCATATCGTGTGTGGCCCAATGGAGTAAAAGTGGACAAATTTCATGGACAGAGTCAAACCCAGTGGTCAGACAAAGGTGTCTGATTAACAGAAATGAGGGAATGAGTGCCGGCAGACTAATGGAGCACCTGATTGGCTAATTCCAGGGTTTATAGCTGTCTCTCACACTGCCTGAGCCCCAATATAGTCATTTGTGAGGAGGTGAGAAGAGGTATATGGTCAGATTAAAACAACTGTTGACTATATCTGTGGTAATGAACTGGAAAGTCTGCACAGCTTTATTGCACAACAACACAGCAGTTTTATTAATGATCATTTAAAAAGTCTCAGCGCTATCTTGATTAATGACATCTGATGTAATGATTCACCCATTTGTTTAATTCCACAAAAAAAGGATTATAGAATTGTAACAGAGATGATTCTGGCCTAGTCAATGTAAGGACAGAGGAATTCCATAACTCCATTCTGAGCGTTAAGCATTACTGCAGCGCTGTCAAGTAGTTGTGTGTTGACTTGGTCTCTTTCTTTATTTGCCTGTCAAATTCTTGCTGACTTTACTTAACAGAGAAATTAATTAGTTGGTAAGAAAACAGAAAATTGCTACTGGAGGACAGCAGGATCCACAGGGGCTTTCTGTTTGTGAGTGGCCTTTTTTTTCCTTGAATAAGGCTACTGCCAATTATTAACATGCCATGTTAAGCTTTGCAGCCAAGACAGGATCCAGGCAGAGTAGAGGGAGTTTGATTTGGCAGTCTGGACTTGGGGGGGTTTGTTGTTGACTACTGGAGTCATGCGATAGTGGAGTGTGACAACCGAGACATGCACCACTGGCTCTGGAGAGAGTGTAGTATTATATTGCACTCAAGATGTTGGTAACTGATAACAGGTGAAAATACCAACATGCACCCTCTCACACTGTTGTGGTGCTGGGAGTAAATCCCCTTAAAAGTTTCAAATGAAGAATAACATACTCCCGCACACTGCTGCTCTCTGCTTTTAATCAGTCAACGTTTCGGTTTCTACCTTCATCATCAAAAAATCTGTCCTGATGAAGGTAGAAACCGATATGTTGACTGATTAAAATCAGAGAAAAAGTGTGCAGGAGTATGTTATTCTTCATTGGTAACTGATAACAACTTAACGAAAACATGATGAGAACCATCCATGGGAGGAAACTCGCTGCACTGGAATTGATCGATAATTGTCCAATGCTCACGTAACCCAAATCCACGCGTTCCCCCCCGAAATTCCCTGCTTGGAATCGCAGAGGGGAAACCCCGTTTCCCACTATTTATTTTCTTAACTTGAGCTTCTTTCCTAAGTTCCTCCTGCGGTCATCCCTGGGCCAGAGTTCCACCTCCGCCGGGCGCACTGTAATGATAAGACCCGTCACCGTGGTCATAATGACCAGTAATCCCCTAACATCTGCCTGCCTCTCCGTTTATTTATTTTGACCAGATGAGCCCCTGGTATTTATAGCAGGAGTAAAAAAGTGAGGGGTCAATCCCAGCAAGGCTGCCTGTAGCCTGGTCCGGGGGGGGGGCGGGGGGGGGGGGGCAAAACGCTGAGCCTGTGAGCCTGACCTGACATTCCTTGCCCCCCATTTTGCCATGGGTTGCCCTATCTCTAAATTGGCCCCAATAAAAAACAAGGGGTGTGGCTGAGAGAGAGAGAGAGGGGGGGGGGGGGGGGGTGAGAAGGGGACGGAAATCGCCGGTATGATTAGGTTATTTTTTTTCTTATTCCGTAGCTCTCTGGTTGAATTTGATCAGCGGCCGGAGCATCCAGCAGGCCCCCCTCCCTGTGTTGGGGAGCATGCTGGGGGGTCACGCGTGGCGGGCGTGCGGGCCGGCCGGGGAGAGGCTGACCCCCTCTTTGTTCCCCCCGGTCGGCCCGCTGGCCCTCCAAGAGCATCTGTCACCACGGGGGGTCAGCAGGGCCAAGATGAATGAGCCCCCGGTGGATTCACTCACAGGCAAATGGCACCAAACTGGGAGGGGACAAGGGGACTGGGGGGGAGGGTTTCCGAGTGTGCGCGCGTGTGTGTGTGTGTGTGTGTTTGTGTGTCAGAGAGAGAGAGAGAGAGGGGTAGAGGGGTTCTGATGCAGTGGGGAGAAGAACAGGATCTGTCCTTAGTGTGGAGTATCATGACCAACAAAGCGGTGCCCTGAGAAATGCCTGATAAGAAATAAACCCTCCATCTGCTGGGATACCATCACCCTTTTCTTTCTTCCCCGGGAGGAATTACCACTCAAAATGGACTAGCCGTGAAATAAGGATCCCTTCGCATTTGTGGAACCTCTTTTTTTTGCGTTTGGACTGTGTGGCCACTGGCAGCGGAACCATGAATGGAACAGGACCATGGAAAGTACAGAACCATGGAAGAACAGGACCATGGAAGGTACCGAAGCGTTTTGATGTGTTTGGTCTGTCCTTCGGTGCCGGATGTGTCCTATGTCCCACGCTGTTGATGAGACGAGGCTTTTAACGCCTCATTTGAAATGTTAGTCCCTTTTTGCATTTTCTCCCCTTCCCCCTTCTTCCCCCAGAGGAGCTCTGTCTTTCACATGCTGACTTCTCTTCGCCCCTGTATGCGTGTGAATCGTATGGGCCTAACCCAGGCCTGATGGGTAGAGGAACAAACTTTCATCTTTTTTGTTTATCAACTTTGAGCATTCATCACTTTTTTTGTTACAGTCAGGTGATGAAAATTAACGTAAAACCCTTTGGTTTGGTTTGGAGGGTCGGTAATCCTGCTCTGCTACATTGCTACGTTTGTTGACCTCGATAATCACCTTTGTCACAAGTCTGACATTAAAACATGTTTGTCGCAGTGCAAGCAGAAGCGTACTGTGGAGGGATTGTGTAACGTGAAACTACAGGCTGCTTTGAATATGCGGTTCCTGGATGGTCAGAGTGACCTGCCCTTTCCCAGTCATTGTCAGCGGTGTAATGTGATTATGCAGATGAGAGGACTAACAAAAGAGGGAGTGACCGCTGTGCTGAAAGAGACTGTAACTGGGAAGCGGAATTTTTCCATATTCACCTTGTGGAGTCGAGTTTAAATTATCTGCTCATTCACTCACATGAAAGGCACGATCAACTGGTTCACCATTCTTCTCGAAATGACAGAAAATGTTCAAATGACCCTGAGTAAACTAGTCTTCCCACAAAGACCTTGCGGTCAGTGAATCCACTTATATAAGTGGACAGTTACTGAAGGACACTGATATCTAAGTTATTACTTTTGATGCCTGTAACAAAGAGTTTGTGTGGTATTTCTGTGTGTTTGTGTGTGTGCGTGTGTGTGTGTTTGTGTGTGTGTGTGCGTGTGTGTGTGTGTGTGTGCGTGTGTGTGTGTGTGTGTGTGTGTGTGTGTGCGCGCGCATGTGTTTCTGTGTCTGTGTGTGCTTGAGGGTGTGCCTGCTTGTGTGTATACTGCTACCACCACCACCTTAAACCTTTAGGTAAAGTGAAAGGCCCCTCAAATGTCATTACTAAGAGAACAGGACCCGTTGGGTGCCTTGGGCAGTGCCTGAATGAGTGTCAAGATTTTATCACTCCTTCAGCTCCATCTCAGGAGCCATCTCTGTCTCTGTGTTCCCCCTTACCTGCTAGACAGGAATCCAAACATTTCAACGTGCTGTGGGAAAGACTGCAGGCCGATATCCATCATCGTGATCTAAATCTTTTTTTGGTCCCACGACATAGAACTCTATTAAGACTGACTTTCTGTATAGGCACAGGATACTCTAAAAGATCATTGTCAATGGAATTTCTGACAACACCCACTTGGTGTGACTCCGTCAGTTTGCTAGATTGTGTTGGTTATCTATACTGTGGCTTTGTCTCTTTGGCTCTGTAGTTTGATCAGTGCTATCAGTGCTATCAGGCTCATCTCTCGCAACAGGAGCCTCGTAGGAGCGTAGGTATGTAATGCCGCTGAGAGGACTTGGATCCTCGAGCTCCACACACCGTATGACGGCGATGATAACAGGGGGCATCTCTGAATGGGTCATGTGTATCTAGCTCTTGAGTGGGTCAACAATGCTACGGGTCAAAGTGGAAGTGCTCATTCAGAGGAGGGACTGTGTGTGTGTGTGTGAGGTGGGGGGGTGACCATAAACTCTAACACCCAAGTGTGTTTTACCAAAATACCCCCAGGGCAGCAGTATCACATAACCCCCTTTTTTCGCCGGCCGCGCGCGGTACATATGTCATGGTGCTGGCCAATCTGTTACATCCCCCCCTTCACTTTAGAGTGGCCCCCCTGATTGCCCATAAGTGCGGCCATTCTTTTTGTGAGTGAACATGTTTTGTGGACTGTGTTGACTTTTAAAAGCCCTGCCCGGCGGGTCCTGGCTATTTATTTCATGACCTCCCACCTTTTTTAGTGCTCGAAAGCTACTCTATATTGCTATGTGATCTGAATAGAGATCAAGTACAGTTCTTCTACCAAACACGTAGCTGACAGGTTTTAGCCAGTATGTACATATTTACAGTGTACTGTATCTCACTCTGCATACTGTAATTGGTGAAATGGCCTATTAAGAGTTCCCCTGAATCCTTCTTCAGATCTAAAGTTCTGCTGCTGAGAACGATGCCGCTGACGGAAAGTTCCTCGCAGTCCTGCTGACGCAGCATGTAGCAGAGGCGATCGAGTCCCTTCACACCTGGGAACTAAAGGACAAGGTAAGAAGAAAGCGGGCCTGTTGCTACACAACGGTCTTATCAGGGAGGAGTGAGAGAGAGAGGAAGAATGTTCTAGTCCTTAGACACCCACCCCTGAGCTCCCCGAGGAATCGGCTGGACAGAAGCTCGGGCTCCTCCCGACCTGGAGGTCAGACTTAGACAATCTGCCAATACCACCCAGAGTCCAAGGAGCGGACATGGCCACCAAGGAGGAGTGGCTGTCACTGAAGAGAGAGAGAGGGGGGGAGAGAGGGAGGGAGGGAGGGAGGGAGGGAGGGAGAGAGAGAGAGGGAGAGAGAGAGAGAGGGAGGGAGAGAGAGAGAGAGAGAGGGAGAGAGAGAGAGGGAGAGAGAGAGAGAGAGAGAGGGGGCATTCTTTTCTAACATTCACCTCAGGGAAGGTCCTTCGCTAACAATCTGCCTCTCCCTGGAGCACTGTTCAGTCGTTGCCGCGTGTCCATCCGTCAACCAAACACCATTCCCGGCGCTACCTCTCTTAAAACGCCCTCCCGCCACTGGCTGACCTTAGTCACACCTCAGCTACATCCTTCAGGTGACCTGGGCCACGGCCTGGCTCAGACATGGTGGTGGGGGGGGGGGGGCGGGGGTCTTCTTTGTGTTCACCTCTGCCGTGCGCCAGGTTAATGATAAATCTGTTCGCTCCGGGGGTTACCCTGACTCTCTGACCTGTGGAGACTCTCTCTCTCTCTCTCTCTCTCTCTCTCTCTCTCTCGTTCTCTCTCGTGTTCTCTCTTTCGTCACGACCGGACAGGCAGAGCGTACGAAGCCTCAGGCTGTCTTTTCTTCTTTCTTTTTTTTTTTTTACCTTCCTCCATGGGTTGAGTGAGAAGTACTGTAGCTTCTTTATGTTAAGCTGCTTATCTCTGTCAAAAGCACAATCAGGCACAGCAGAGTTAATCTTGTCCTTTGTCTGAGCCGGGCAGGTCACCCCACCACCCCCCCCCCAACCCTCCACCCCCACCCCACTGCCCTCTGGGAAGGTTCCGGGGTAAACGTCGGGTCTGCATGTAGCCTGTCCAGGCGCGGTCAGAACAAAGATCTCAGAGGAGAAGAGCCGCTCCACATTCGATCCACGGAGGCTCGTTATTGACAAAATAAAACGTTCGAGGCCCTCAGCTTCAAAGACTGCATTACAGAGACAGGGAGAATAACCCTGCCCTCATTTCCAAATTCACATTCAGATGCAAAGGTTTTCTGGTTGGCAGGACATCAAAAGGACGGCGTGGACGGGAACACATTCTTCAAGTGGTTTGCTTATTAAGAGCTAATCTCAGATGATCAAAATCAGATATTCCTGAAGTAATGATTGACAGTTAGTTCTGTGTTTGGCTGTATGCGGTTAATAGTTACAGAAAGGACCCTGCCTCAGGACCTGAGAGAATTGATGTGAAGCATTTCATTGTACATTTGACAAATCAAGATCCTTGAATCCTTGAAGGTTTAGGGTGCAGTAGAACTAGATTTTGTAATGTAAGGTTGAAAAGGATCAACGCGTTCAAATAAATGCTACAGCCTCAATATTCCTCTGATAATTTTGATATATTCATTATTGCTGACACTCTCCGGCCTCGACAACGCTTTTGAGGTCATTCATAAGACTTGCCGTAGTCAAAACACGTTGTAGTCAAATTATCTTTCTGCAAAGAAAGCCGTCAAAACTTCACAGCTGCGCAGCGTTAGAGGGGGCTGACGGCGAGGAGGCCAGGCTGTTCCCAAAACAGCTGAAGCCTTCAACCTGGCTGTTGGTTACGTTTATCCAGCGGCTCCTCCAGGGGCCAAATGTAGCCCAAGGACAAACGCTGGCTGGGCGGGCTTCTCAGGCCAAGACCATGTGTCAGGAACCATAACTCGCTCGGCCCTCGTTTTTGTAAACCCTGCGAAAGATTGAGTTGGGCTGGAATAAACAGTGATACTGGAGCGCGCTATGGCCGTGACCCCAGATATGTGACCACACATATGGCCGTGACCCGAGAGATGAACAGGGAATGCCGTGATGGCCGTGATGGTAAATGGTCCGTGTCCGCCTGGGTATGTCTCCGTGACCTCTGACCCCTCTCAGGCTCTCTACACTCCCTCCTGTCTTTGAACAAGGTCTTTTCACTGAGCTGAGCGAGAGACACCCCCGCTCTCTCTCTCGATCTCTGAGGGCCACATGTTTGTCCCAGTGTCCAGCTGCCACCTGCCCCCCCCCCCCTCACACACACACACACACACACTCAATCCCCAGGGCCACACAGCCAACTGTGGCAGATGTCCCAGAGGGGGGGGGGGGGGGGGGTTGGCAGGGAGACCAACACAGAGACAGAGGGACACAGAGAGAGACACACGAAATAGACAGACCAGACAAGAGACAGAGATAGAAATACAGCCGCAATCTTATGCGTGCGCACAAGCGTGGGTTCGTGTGCGTGCACGCGTACGCGCGTGTGCATTCACGCGTGTGTGTGTGTGTGGGCGTCGCAACTAATTGATGCGATGAGCCGGCCAGAGCCGAGGGTCGAAGGTTGAGAGCCTTTTTTTTTTTTCACGACGTCCCCTTCGTTTACAGATCATGGGGAATTCGTACGCCGGGCAGCTGAAGTCGGCCCGCTTTGAAGAGGCGCTGCACAACTCCATCGAAGCCTCGCTGCGCTCCAGCAGCGGCGACCCGCAGCCCATCTTCACACAGCTGTACCTGGAGCCGGACCAGTACCCCGGCAACATGGAGGGTAGGGCTTGATGATAGACCTTCGCCGTGGTCTTTGCTCAAAGACGCCTGACGAGCTAAGCATTTCCTCGCGCCCGTATCACGTAATGACAAGTAAACCGCCTCCCAGATAGCAAGCAGATCTGGGCCATATATGGGCCGGAACTAAGCCACAAGGGCCAGATCTGGCCTGTATATGGCCCGGATCCGCTTGCTATCTGGGCTTGAATTTTGAGCTTTACCGTACCTCTACTATGACTATTGCTGGACAAACGGCGACACAAAACGGTGTCCATTTTGAAATAATCTTGACCTGGTTGTGAAACCCCCCCCCAGACATGAATCCCAAGGCGGAGCCAGCCAGCCCCCCCGGGCACCACCTGCTGAACGGACACCCCTCCAACAGCCTGGAGGAGCTGGAGGAGGAGGACGACTCGGACGCCAGCAGCCCACCGCTGCCCTATCTGCAAGGACCCACCCCCGACGGCTGCTGCACCCTGGACGGTAGGAAGCCCCGCCCCCCTCCCCCCCCCTACCCCCACCAACGACAACACCTCACGTCAGAAGATATAGAACGGGATGAGATTCATGGGAACGCCGAGCTCACTGGTGTTGCACTGAATATGATCCCCGGGGTATCATGCCGATGTTACTATCAGCACTGTGCTGTTGCCGCTGGGGCGACTGTAGCACGGGAGGTAGAGCGGGTCGTCCAATGATCTTAGGGTCGGCGGTTCGAATCCCGGCTCCTCCTGTCCACATGTCGAAGTGTCCTTGGGCGAGACACTGAACCCCAAATTGCTCCCAATGAGCAGGCTAGCATCTTGCATGACAACTGCCGCCATTGGTGTGTGAATGTGTGTGCGAATGGGTGAATGAGAGGCCTTCATTGTAAAGTGCTTGGGATGAAAGCGCTATATAAGAGCAGCCCACTTACCATTGATCATGTCTCCCTCCTCTAATTGGCCCAGGGTTCTGCCAAGCCGGGAAGGACCTGCGGCTGGTCTCCATGGCAATGGAAGACCTGGAGGTCCCTGCGGGCTTCGAGCTGGTCGGCGCCAAGTCCCCCGGCGTCCCTGAGCACATTCTAGTGTGCGCCGTGGACCGGCGCTTCCTGCCTGATGAGAACGGGAAAAATGCACTTTTAGGTCAGTCCATCCCTCTGAGAGAGAGAGAGAGAGAGAGGGAGAGAGAGAGAGGGAGAGAGAGAGAGAGAGAGGGAGGGAGAGAGAGAGAGAGAGAGAGAGAGAGAGAGGGAGAGAGAGAGAGAGAGAGAGAGTTGTTTATTCTAACCACGAGCCGGCGAGGGGATCGGTGACTCACGTGGATGACGCAGGTGACGGCCACTTCATGTGATGCCGCTTGCACTTTTTGCCATTTTAATGTTTGGCAGTTGCAGTTTAATGGTTTCCCTTTTAGATTCGCTTTGAGATTGATCCATCCATGTCTATCTTTGTCCATCTAGGTCTCTGGACAGGAAGCCGTAGGTTTTGACGGGCTGTTTTATTATTTTTTTGTCTGCCTGCAGGGTTTTCTGGAAACTGCGTCGGCTGTGGGGAGAAAGGGTTCCGGTATTTCACAGAGTTTTCTAATCACATCAACCTGAAGCTGGCCACCCAGCCCAAAAAGCAGAAGCACTTAAAGTACTACCTGGTGAAGACCTCTCAAGGTGCTCTGTGCAAAGGACCTCTCATCTGCTGGAAAGGTCAGAAGACCCTTATTATACTCCTCATCCGTAATGAATTTCCTATTCGTATTTCTTCCATGTGCTTGGGCTTAGCTCTTGACATAGGTATCCAATTGGACTGCATCATGGTTTTTTATGTCCCACCAAACAGTGCTGGATATTATATATATAAACATATATAAGATATATATATAATAGATGATTCGATGTTCTTCTATAAGTATCTCCTCCCCCCCCGTTTCCCCCCCAGACTGTAAGACGACGCAGTTCGCCACCAGCGCCTCCGCCTCCAAGCCCGGCTCCTCCTCCTCGCTGAGCAGCAAGGAGAACAGCGGCGGCACCAACGGCCACAGCTCCTCCCCCTTCTCCCTCTCAGGTGGGGCTTCTGGGGGCCAATCGGACACAGCGCCCCCTATAGGCGTTTTTTTTCTTCTCTGCGATAATGAGCCGCCATGAAAGCCTCTACTTTTCTGCCGTATTTAATCAGATGCTACGGCAGATATAAGGTGCTTTGTAACGAGGGTGTAGTCTGGGTTCTGCTGTAAAAGCTGCCTTGTTCACTCAAAGCCGATCAATTGGCATGAGTTGTTCTTCCTGTTCCTTTATGAGAACACAGCTGTTTAACCAAATACAAAAGCTACTCTTAACTACATATTAATCTGGGTTTCTGGCTCTGGCCTCTCAGGAAGGCCAGATGACGGCTTTGATTGAATAGTCATTCTGGTATTGATCTCAACTGGACCCGGAGGCTTTCAGAGTGGCCTCCTGGGCAGCTGTTCTGCTCTATTGACACGTCGAGGTTAGCCTGCCATCTCCCGGCTCTAACCTTGAGGGTTTGAGTGGATGCATTCTAAGGTCTGTCTCTCTCTCTCTCTCTCTCTCTCTCTTTCTCTCTCTCTCTTTCTCTCTCTCTCTCTCTGCACCTGCTCCCTCAGACTCCCCACCGACCCGAGGCGCCGTGGTCTCCTCCGGGTTCTTCGGGGGACAGGACCAGGGTCGTGACTGCGGCTTCATCAAGCCCCTGTCCTCCACAGCGGGGAGCAAGACCCTGCCCATAGGTGCGCCTCTCTCCCCCTCTGCTGCTGACAGGGGCGCTCTTTCTTCGATCATTGTCATTTTGATATTCGAGCGAATCCCTCACGCTCATGCTCCCCCGGCGTTAGCAGGTGCTAGCTATTTTTTATATAAGATCATGCGACTATGGTAATCACCTCGGTGACAAGGCCTTGCCTGGGCGGTGGACGGCGTTGCCTAGCAACGGGTTTGTTTACATGGCCCGGCACAGGAAGATTGAGCTGTGACTGCGGAGCCAAGATTAGCTTTTCCTTCTGCCTGGAGACACACACACACACACACACACACACACACACATACACTCACATCAATACCGAGGGGCAGATCGTTGTAATGACTTTTTAAGGCATGGCTATCCATTAGCTCTTTTTTACAAGGTTGCGAGATTGACAAGCAAGGGCTATACACAGTGATCAATATATTAGCGTAATGCATACACAGTGAATATGAGATTGGAAAGTATCCCATCAGGTCATTGGTAATAGCCACTCATGTATTGTAAATCAATAATTCTGTGTTAAGCCAGATACCCCTTTATATATGATTCAGTCTTAATTTGAATCTTGGGAAATCACCATATTGGAAGATAGATCCCATCTCATGCATGGGTGCCATTTCTGTAGATCAAGCCATGTTGGTAGTGTTAGATCATTTTGAACTCAGCAGCTGTAACAAACATTTGAGTAATCTGCGATTGTGTATCCTGTGTGTTTGTGTGTGTCTAGTGCCCACTGCCCTGCGGGTGAATGGTCCTGCCAACGGGCTGGCCGCTGAAGGCCGTCCGCCCCTACTCAGTCCCTCCCAGGTGCCCCTGGGGGCTAAGGGGCAGGGCTACCGAACCCCAGACCTGGTGGACGTCCCTGGTGAGTGCCATCTCCTTCTAGATCAATGCTACTAACACAGGAACAGGAAAGGTCACTTTGTTGTTTAAGTTGTTGTTGTTGTGGTTGTTGTTTATCTATGGCAGAAGTGTGGTTTCAGTTCAGTTCCTAAACGATTACTGTACCTCGGCTGCTCTTCATCCGTACAGGATGGAATATGATAAGATTAGGATTGTTTCTAGACTGCCCTCGTTAGATGGTTTGCCACGTGTGATATTTTCGACACCGTACGACAGTGCCATGCTTTCTGTTCAGCCTCTCCTGCCATGACGTCGGGTCCGCCCAAGAAGCGCCACCGCGGCTGGCACCCCAGCGCTCTGGTGCCGGTCCCTCCCACCGCCGTCCCCGTGCCCGCCATCCGACCAATAGTGTGCTCCCCAGGTCAGTCCCCCGAACACAGACACGCCCCAAAGTGCTTACGTTACTAAGTATATATATACTGTAAGTATATATACAGTGTAAGTGCTCTTTAAGGCACTTACAGAAAAGCCTTGAGTGTGTGCGTGTGTGTGTGTGTGTGTGTGTGTGTGTGTGTGTGTGTGTGTGTGTGTGTGTGTGTGAGAAGCTCTGCCAGGCTAGCAGAGGCAGTTGAACTGGAAGAAAACCATTCTGGTTGTAAGCAATATTCAATGTCATTGTTTTCAGGGGACCTTTGTCATTGTTGGGACATACAGTACGTGTCACACTGTAAGACCATACCATACCTAAAGACAGACACGTTTGCACGGTCCGTTATCTTCACGTGTCGACGTGTGTCTTTTTCTGTCAGGCTCTGTGTTGGCCATGCCCACTCCCCAGCAGCCTGTGACTGGGGTCCTACAGCCCCAACCGGTCACCGCCGGAGAGACCGTCATCGTCCCCGACAACCTGCTCAACACCTCAGGAGTCCGGCCAGTCATCCTCATAGGTAACCATGGTTTTCTGTCTGCTACTCTGATTAACTGTGGAACGTCTCGTCTTATTGCGCAACAGTGGAAAATGTTTCTCTAGGTTATTCTCAGATGAGCCTTCCATCAGCATTTCCATGCCTTGAGTGTGTGTGTGTGTGTGTGTGTGTGTGTGTGTGTGTGTGTGTGTGTGTGTGCGCGCGCGCGCATGTGTATTTCAATCAAGACTCATGGAAAATGTCTCAGATGTAATATCTCATCAGCCTGTATATTGTTGGCCAGTGTGGGTGTGACGCTGAGTTTGTGTGGCAGGGCACGGCACACTGCCCTACTTCTACGGGAACGTGGGGGACATCGTGGTGAGCCCCCTGCTGATGAGCTGCTATAAGGGCAGCCTGCTGACCGAGGCCACGCTGGAGAGCCTGGGCCTGACCAGCAACCAGCTGCTCAACGTAGAGACCATGATACTGCTCACCTTACAGTACCTGGCGAGACTAGGTAAAGACACACACACACACACACACACCGTCACTAAGTCCTGGCCCTGTCGATAAACCATTTACTAAATAAATGGTCTCCATCAACTTCCAACTGAAGTTCTTAATTATGTTGTAAAGTGCAGTGTCTCTGGTCTGGTGTGTTTAAGTTTGTCCTTCATGGCTGAATTTGTTTCCTGTCCCCACATGTTTCTTAGAATGTTCCGGCTAATGATTGATAGGCTAGAGGCCAAGGCCTTCGTGTTCTGCAGGGATTAAACTAAACCTTTCTCCAGTGTTCATTGCTACCCCCCTTAGTATAGATTTGGTTTTAACTGATCTTACATTAACCTGAAAACCATAAATCCTCACGTAATTTTGCACAAAAAGGTGTTAAACAAAATTTTGCTATGATTTATAGTTTTTGGGTTAATAACAGACCGGCCAAATTTGTCTGCAAATACTATAATAAGGTATACTATTATACTATATATATTATTAATAATACAACAACTTACCCATTCATTTCCTATGGCGGCCATTTTAGACCCAAAACACCACAGGTGTGACAAAGTTGGCTAAACCACTCAAAATTGAATGAAAGTGGTGATTAGCAATGTTCAAATGCCTAGCGTGGAGGGAAAACATACAATTTTGAGGTAATCAGATGGAAAACACAATATTTATGATTTGGAAAATCAGTCTGACTGTCAGATTTGACTAGAACACAGTAAACCTGAGGATTGGTGATATGGAACAAGCCTCAGCCCACCTCTCAGCAGTTAGCTATTCTCTGCCTTGCTTGCATGGTAAACAGAGGCTCACTGTGGGAGTGTGACCTTGAATTAGTGTTGTGCAAAAACCAGAGCATCCCCCACAGAGTAAATAATCCATGTAGTCATGATGAACTACAGGATGTAACGAGGTGCTTTTGTAGTTAACACAGTAATCAATATTTTCCAGGAGCTTGCTCGATCATCTCGTTGAGAGAGGTCAGGGAAGAATTTTTATTTTACAATTCTCCTATTGGTCCAAATGTTTTTTTAAACTTTTTTATTTCATCAGGATCAGTATATACAGATAAACCCCCTCTCCTTTTCTGTGAAACACATTGTGTTGATTTGATTTGGGCGTTGGTAACTAATGATGTCAAGGGTGAAGGTGTGTTCCTATTGGTCCAGGCCTCAGTCATGTGTTTGTTGCGTCCCCCGGCAGGCTCAGAGCAGATCCCGCTGAGGGAGGAGTTTGAGCAGATCGTGCTGAAGGCCATGCTGTGTTGCCCCGGTGGCCCCGCTATCTCCCCCGCCCAGCTGCCCTGGCTGGCCCGCCTGGAGGCCAGCGTCTCCGGCGGCAGCGTCCAGGTCCTCGTCACCCACAATTCCCTGGGGGAGGGCATCTCGGAGTCGCTGCGTTCGCTCTGCGAGGGCCCGCCGCACCAGCAGCGCCTGCCGGCCTACGTGGTCATTGTCTGCGCCTCCAAGATGAGCGGCAACGAGTTCTGCGTGCTGGTGCTGGGTGAGTTCTGCCCGCCGCCCTGCGGCGCCGGTACCGTCTGACTGGCCAACGGCACCCGCGAGGTCTGGCTCGTTGTGTCAGTGGGTTGACGGTGCACCTCTCTGCTCTGATTCTTACTTGTGTATGTACTGTGTTTCCTACTGGGTGCTTAAATGTCCTTCAGGATTAATTAAGTGTTTATCTATCTATCTACTCTATCTATCTATCTATCTATCTATCTATCTATCTATCTATCTATCTATCTATCTATCTATCTATCTATCTATCTATCTATCTATCTATCTATCTATCTATCTATCTATCTATCTATCTATCTATCTATCTATCTATCTATCTATCTATCTATCTATCTATCTATCTATATCTATCTATCTATCTATCCATCTCAGGGAAGTACCAGGCGCGAGCCCTGTCCGAGGGCATGCTCACCACCAACGAGTTCCTGAAGGAGATCAGCTATGAGCTCATCACGGGGAAGGTCAGCGTCTTGGCGTCTCACTTCAAAACCACCTCGCTAGGTGAGTACGGGGCCG
This sequence comes from Borostomias antarcticus, assembly GCF_949987555.1. Classification (NCBI taxonomy): domain Eukaryota; kingdom Metazoa; phylum Chordata; class Actinopteri; order Stomiiformes; family Stomiidae; genus Borostomias; species Borostomias antarcticus. The sequence goes on from NC_140257.1 coordinate 11,455,239, forward strand.
GCGGAACGAGGTGTCGGTCGCGCTGATGCGTCAGCGTTTTGAAACGTCCAGTGAAAGCGGGTCCAGTGTTTTTATGCGTGGTCGTGTCTGACTCCGCTGGCCCTTTTGTCGTTTCCCAGGGGACAATCTGGACAAGCAGCTGGTGCGTTACCAGCGGCGACGCAAGGGCCAGGTCATCCAGCCGTTCCAGGGGGACGTCACCGACCACATCCACTCCCAGGAGGCTGCCAGTCTGGTGCCACCCTCCCAGTCAGGTCAGCCTCTCACTCGGACCCCTCTGGACCCTTGGGGCTACTGACTAGCAACTGTCACTACCTCTCTACGAGAAAATATAGTTACCACCTTGGTTTGCAAACAGTGTCTCTGCGGTAGCCTTGGGCACCGTCTTCAAAGCTGGCTTTGAAACAAAGAGTGGGTTATCGGGAACATGGAAAGATAACCATCTTTCCGACGGATGTAACCGACATTCTTGAACACAGCCGCTTGTAAAGGTGACTAAATATGCTCCCCCCTGGCCTCTTCTCTGTGACAGAGCTGCTGAGGGAGGTGTTCCAGATCTACCCCCCGCAGCTGAGCGTGGCCAGGAGCCTGCTGTCCCAGGTCTGCTCCATAGCCGACTCCGGCAGCCAGAGTTTGGACCTGGGCCGCTTCTGCAAGGTGGACTTCCTGGTCCTGGTCCCGCCCTCTCACGTGCTGGTGCACCAGACCGCCCAGCGCATCCGTCAATCAGGTAGACCGTCGCGGGGAGAAGGGGGCGGGGTGAGGGGTGTGGGGTTGGACGCCCGGGGGTTGCATGAAGCGGGATTCCGCCGCTGGGGCCACGTCCACTAGGGTGGACGTCCAACGTCCAACAGGATGGACAACATGACCTGACCTTCCGCATGTCCGCTCTCTCTCCGACGACCAGGGGTGCTGTTGGACCTGGGCATCGAGGACGCCTCCACGGCCCACCAGAGGTCCGACAGGTACGTGGTGCGCCTGGACGGCGACGTGCACGGCAAGATGGAGGCCTTCATGAGGAAGGTCAAGCAGAACCCCTACACCCTGTTCGTCCTCATCCACGACAACTCGCATGTCGACCTGACCAGGTAGGGTGGGAGGGACAGGGCAAGCTCTTCATTATTTTTATTTTTTTTAAGTTTAGACACAACAGAATATAGGATTCTACCGGAGTATTTAATTCCAGGATATTTCACGCGGTCATTTCGGTATGAATCGCGCCGCGTTTTTGACCGTCTCTCCTGCTCTCTCTCTGGGTCCGGCCCTTCCCCCCCAGCGCGCTGTCGGGCTCGGTGTGCCACGGCGAGCTCCAGGGCCTGGCCGACCGCGTGGTCAACTGCCAGGAGGTGCTGGAGGCGGTCAACCTGCTGGTGCTGCAGGTCAGCTGCTTCCCCTTCACGCTGCAGACGCGCCAGTCCCGCATCAGCGTCCACAACGAGGTGCATTGGCCCTCCGGAGACGGCCTGGTGAGTGGTCCGCCGCGGTCCGACGTCTCCACCCGCTGGCGGAGATCTAGAACTGCACGCGCACGGGTCGCTATGAAGGGGGTGGGTGTACAAATACATGTTATGCTTGTGTTGTATTGCTTACTGTGGTGCAATTTGCTGAAGAGACTGTTCTGAGTTCTTGAATGATAAACTCTTTCAAGTTTCATGTAGACAGTCTAGCCTCTAAGCTGCGGCCGAAAATTGGCTTCCTGTACAGAAACTGTTCTAGCTTTCCTATGTTCAGCAGGAAGAGAATTGTTCAAGCTGTCTTCTTATCAGTATTAGACTACGGTGACACAATCTATAAACATGCTTCTGTGACTACCCTGAAACCCCTAGACTCTGTCTACCATTCCGCCCTAAGATTTATTACGGGTGATAGTTATGACACCCACCACTGTGTTCTTTATGATAAGGTAGGCTGGCTGGTCTCCTCTCTGTTTAAGGTGTAACTATCGCTGGTATTTGTTTATTTTCGAAGCCATTATTGGTAAACGTCCACCATACATCTCTGTTGGACTGGAGCCTTTTACCTACCAGACCCGATCAAACGATCGGCTTGTTTTCAGGGTTCCTTGAGTGCATTCTGAACTTGGTAGAGCTGCTTTTTTCCATGATGCTTCTTATACCTGGAATACTTTACAACAGATTCTAAAGCTTGAGGTACTTCCTTCAATCGCAGAGTTTAAATCCACGGCTCTTGACAATAATTTTTATTATATTGTATCTGTTCTATTGTTATTTGTGTGAACTCGTCAACACTGTAAATGAGGGAAACCTCATTACAACCTCATAAAACCGCTTTACGAGTATAAATAAAGGCTATGAATGAATGAATGAATGAATGAATGAATGAATGAATGAATGAATGAGTGAGTGAGTGAGTGAGTGAGTGAGTGAGTGAGTGAGATATTGAATGAAGAGGCTAATGAAAACAAAACGAAAAGAATGGCTGTGTCAGTAAAGTCTGTAGATGCTCTCATAAGTGTTCAGAGACGCCTGAGAAACTGAGAGAAGTCGCTGATGCATGTGTGTGCCTCTAGGGGGAGCCATCTCCTAAGGACCTGCAGTACTTCGGCCTGAGGGACTACAGCTGCTCCCTGCAGTGGGGTGTGGCCAGTCCCATCCTGCGCTGTGACGACGCCTTTGAGAAGATGGTCAACACCCTGCTGGAGAGGTCAGTGTGAAGGGGTCATGACCCTTCACCTGGGTGGAAAGTTCAAGTTAAATATAGGATCAAACGAACTTTAACTTGTGTCCCAGTTTGTTAGTTTGGCTCTTTGCGGTTTTGAACTGACCATTTCTCTCTCTCTCTCTCACTTAAGGAGATTGTTTAAAATGTTCTGGACCGCAATCCTGCCTTGATCATTCAGACCGACTTAAAGGAGTAGTAAAGGGAAACTGTTCAACTATCAATTATCAACTTTCTCTAAAATGCTAGCTTTGTCAACGTTTTGATCTTAACCATTGTATATGATCATAAGTAACCTTAAAACAGGGCTAAACATACATTTTCCCTTTACTACTCCTTTAAAATAAACTCTACCTTAAGCATAGAATTAGTTAAAAATGTTGGTCGGATTTGTCTGTTATACCGGACGATTCGTTGTTAGCGCGAGCAACGTAATCAACCCATACCTTGACCAACGACACTTCCTGTTCCCGTTCGCAGACACCCCCACCTACACAGCATGGTGATCCGCAGCTACCTGCTGATTCAGCAGTACACCGAGGCCATGATGGCGCTGACCTCCTCCCCCTGCCTGAGGGACCACATCACCCCCGAGACCCTGGCCATGGTGGAGGACCTGATCAGCGCACCGGGCCGCGAGGGCGCCGCCGGCCGCGGACACATGCTGCTGGTCCGGGTCCCGTCGCTGCAGCTCGCCATGCTGGCCCGCGAGCGTCTGGAGGACGTCCGAAACAAGCTGGGCCTCCAGTTCTGCTTCGCCGTCCTGCTGGGCAGCCCCGCCGCCGAGCTCAGCCTGCCCCGCCACTTCGCCAACCGCCTCCGGGTGAGTAGGACGGCCCACGGCCCGCGGCCACGCCCCCCCCCTGCCACGCCCCCGTGACGGGTCGCGGCGTCAGCTCTCAGAGGCCTGTGGGTTTTAGTGAAACCGCGGCTTTCGGCGAACTGTGAATGAAATTTCAGTCTCACTAATGTTACCCACACCATTTGTTTTTTTCTTTGTTTTCCTACCTGACTGTACTTCTAACTTTGTAGTTCTCAACCACATCGCGTGTTCTTTGAAATCTAACTTAAACCAAGTATAGATTTTCATCCATAGAATGTCGCAGGGTGTTTGTGGGAATCGGCGCCGTGCCGGCGCGCGGTACTTTTGAGTGAGTCCGGTTCACGCTAGCGACTGTGAGTAACGCGTTTTTGCCGCGCGGGGGGTCTCGGGTTTGCCGCAGGCGTGGAGGGGCTGCGAGAGCGATGACTGGGTGCCGCACACGTACGAGGACCTGGAGGGGCTGCCCTGCATCGTGATCCTCACCGGAAAAGACCCTCTCGGAGAAACCTTCCCCAGGTACCTCACACACACACACACACACACACACACACACACACACACACACACACACGCTCGGACGCGCACACTTCTCCACATCCCCAATTGGTCTAATCCCTCTGTAATGGAGATACAGACCGGTTTGAAGTTGAAACGTTTTTTAAGGTTTCAACTTGCTTCGAGCGCGTGAGGTAGAATCGACCAGCATCCCGACCTTGACCGCCTATACTCCGCCCCCTCAGGTCTCTGAAGTACTCGGACCTGCGTTTGATCGACTCCAGCTACCTGACCCGCACGGCCCTGGAGCAGGAGGTGGGCCTGGCCTGCACCTACGTGTCCGTGGGTGTGGTCCAGGAGCCTGGGAGGACGGCGCCGCCACCGCGCGCCGCCGGACCGGAGAAGTCCGCCGGCTCCAACGAGGGAGACGAGCTCCACATGGACCTGGAGAGACCCCAGAGCAACGGCAGCGCTGCCACCAGGGCCTCCGGTGGGTCCCCGACCACCCGCGCCGGTCTCTCCGGCTCCGCGTCCGATAGATCCGCCGATTCTGACCGCCTCGCCCCCTCTCTCTCTCTCTCTCTCTCTCTCTCTCCTCCAGGCTCCCTGGTGGAGAACGGCGTCAGCTCGTCCGACGTCCCCGACCGGTCCCAGAAGCCCTCCGCCTCCTCCTCCTCCTCCTCCTCCTCCTGCGCCCCCCAGGCCGCCGGCATCACCAACGAGGCGGGCACCTCCCCCTGCAAGGTCAAACAGGAGTGTGACTTCCTGGGCGGCCAGCTCCCCGCCGACGCGCCTCCCTCCCTCTGCTCCAGCACCTCCTCCTCCTCCTCCTCCCCCTCCTCCTCCTCCTCCCAGAGGCCCAGCCAGTCCACGCAGTGCGGGCGGGGCAGCAGGGCCGCCAGGACGTCGCCGCGGACGGTCATCCTGTCGCGGGCGGCCTACAGCCTGCTGGCCGGGGAGTCGGGGACCCAGCTGGGCTCCGTGTCCCTGCTGCCGCACGCCGACGTGGGCTGGAGCAGCCCGCTGAGGCCGCCCATCAGCCACGGCCTCCAGGGGCCGGGGCAGAGCCTCCACTACCGCCAGTGGACCATGGCCAGGAAGCACCACGCGGACTACGAGGCGCCCCCGGCGCCGCACCCCCGCCGACTGCTGCTCAGCGGACCGCCGCAGGTGAGAGACTCGACGCCGGCTAAAACGCGACGCTTTTGCCGTTAAACGTTGACGAATGCGCCACCGTCCCTGTAAAAATGAACTCGGCATAGTAAAAGTGAGTTTGACGTAACAACAGAGACCATCGGTTCGGAGACCGTCGGTTCGTAGTACGAAGCGCAGCTCACGAGCGGGTGTCATATTGACAGGTCGGGAAGACGGGCGCCTACCTGCAGTTTCTGCGCATCCTGTTCCGCATGCTCATCCGGCTGCTGGAGGTGGACGTGTACGACGAAGAGGAGCTGGACGAAGGTGAGGAGAGCAGGCAACGGCTCGGAGACACGTTCCGAACGCGCTCCCATGTCCTCCCTCCGTACGTAGTTTGGATCGTATACCCCCCCCCCCCCCCCCCCGTAGAGCTAACGTACGCGCTCTGTGTTCCAGACGTGTCGGAGGTCGCGCCCCAGGCCGGCGCCCATTGGCCTGACGTGGAGGAAATGCGCACTGTGACCTTTGACCTCTTCCCGCGAGACCCCAAGTTCAGGAAGGCCAGCCGGGTCCACGCCGACAAGACGCCAAAGTACTTGAAAGGTCAGCGGAAATACCGTACGCTTTCATCTCGACCCTGTGTTCTGTTGTACTGCACTTACTGTTTGTTTTGTCAACATCGAACAGCATTTTTTGAAACCCTCATGGTACGATTGTGATATTCGCTGTGCAGAACCTAAATTGGAAGAAGAGAGCCAATCGCCTGCCAAGAGAGAGACCGTCTCCATACGGCTCAGTATGTTTGCCGCCCACAATGCCTTTCACCACTGTGAGCAATGCCACCACTACTGTGAAGCCAGCCCTGCGACACAGGTGCGTTTGTTCTGCGCGGGCAGAAGTGACTTATATCACATGATGGGGCCGTTTGATTTATCACCCAATTGTTCATCTATCTACTTTACTTCCAAACAACTGGCTATAACTTGTTCTTAGAATTGTAAAGGGGGGAAATGTGTCTTATCCTGTCCAAGTACTTCCACATATCTTAATGTGCGGCGTAAAGAAAGAGTGATGGCCTTTCCTGCCGCGCGGGGTGGAGAGCGATGGGGGCGGAGCCGGCGTGTTTAATAACGCGACGCCACGACTGTCTGTTTGCGTGTCCAGCTGTCGGAGTGCACCTTCCACGCCTTCACCTTCTGCTCTTCCATGCTGGGAGAGGAGGTCCAGCTCCACTTCATCATCCCCAAGGCCAAGGAGCGCCACTTCGTCTTCAGCCAGCAGGGCAGCCACCTGGAGAGCATGCGCCTGCCCCTGGTCTCCGTCAAGGTGAGGGGGGGTGGGGGGGGGGGGGGGAGGGGGGGGGAGAGGGAGGGGGCGGGGGGGGGGGGGGGGGGGGAGGGGGGGGGAGAGGGAGGGGGCGGGGGGGCATGAGCTCCCTGGGTCCACCTGAGCTCAGGACAATGAGCCGAGCAAGCAGACAAAATGTGTATTTTTAAACAAAATCACTCCTGCGAGCACCTGGGTCCCCCTTAGTCTCCGTGCCGACGGTCATTGTTCCGGGGCGAAGGTCATGGGTTCGCCGAGCCGTGCTGCTGTAGCTGCTCCGCCGCTCTGAGGCTCAGCTGCTGCGTGACCCAGGGAATGTTCTAGTCTCTCTCCTCAGGATGTCCTAATTAGTGTCGAAGGCTGTCAGAAGCAGAGGCTGACCGACTTACGGGATGCTCGAGTTACACCTGGACATAACGACGTGTGCGTCTCTCTCTCTCTCTCTCTCTCTCTCTCTCTCTCTCTCTCTCACTCTCTCTCTCTCTCTCTCACTCTCTCTCTCTCTCTCTCTCTCTCTCACTCTCCCTCTCTCACTCTCTCACTCTCTCTCTCTCTCTCTCTCACTCTCTCTTTCTCTCTCTCTCTCTCTCTCTCAGGACCCTGGGATGCTGAAGAGCCCCATCTTCACCCCCACCACCGGGCGTCAGGAGCACGGCCTGCTCAACATCTTCCACGCCATGGAGGGCGCGGCCCACCTACACATCCTGGTGGTCAAGCAGTACGAGATGCAGCACTACAGGAAGTACTGGCCCAACCACATCCTGCTGGTCCTGCCCGCCATGTTCAACAGCTCTGGAGTTGGTAGGTGTCCTTCATGAAGACAGCCTGATTCAATTGGTCAGGTGTTTTTCAGGCATTTGTGACGGGTTAGGGTCAAGGTCGCGCCACGGTAAAGCCCTGTTATTCCCACGACTGTCCGTTCCCACGCCACGCTAACATATTAATGATTTTACAGAAAACTGAAATGAGACATGTTTGTTATTTGTTTTAAATCAATGAATCAAACAATTTACTAAATGAAAAGGCCAGTTTTTAAACTTTTTATTATAACGAAATAGCCTGTACAATTTGTGTTGTGGTGGCCGCACAGTCAAATGATTTTCTAATTCCAGTTTTCCATGTAAATACATAATGTCAAAACAACACATCTATGACCACACATTAGATGGGCTATTTCCAGTGTCTGTTGTGTCAGCAGATATCAGCATATAGCCTACTCAAGAATGAATGACTCACAGCAATAGCCTACCATAAAATGCTAACAAATAAACAATTGACAAGCACACACATCGTGCTATAAACAATTAATAATTCTTAATATAATTATAATGGAATAATTAGTTTGATTTTTTGGCCTCTGGCAAAGGAAGTCTATTTCCAGTGTCTGTTTATGAAAACAAAATAGTATGTTCTGACTCAGAACCCCAAAACGTGTTCTGATGTAGAAGGAGAATTAAACTTTTTAAGATGAGACAGGGAAATAGGCTTAAAGGAAAGAATTGTGATAGTAATTTTGTGAGCGCAAACATTTGTGACTCAAGCAGCAAACAGTCAAAATGTTGGACAGACATAAATAATGTAGCCTAATAGTTGTGGGTGTGAATTGTATTGCAGAAATAACTGTTGAAGAGATAGGCTACTGACCTATTGACCTCAAGGTGATGGCTTATTATGTGAAGTCCCTACCACGGCTTATAGAACCTCACCACCAGCTCCACTCACCACCAGGTTTTATTGTTATCCGTGGCTCATGAATCTAATATGTTCTTGCTTAAACTACCATCACATGAGTCAATCAGTCACAGCCTCTCTTAAAATGTTTCTCCCAATTCTCTCCCAAATGTGTGTGTGTGCTCCCAATGCGCTCTCCTCTGTCAGAGCGGTGCCACTTGATTTAGACCTCTGTTCGTGCTCACAGCTCAAAGGTCAACTCCTCAGTGTCAACTCACACACAAGCATTCCTCTTCAACCTCCCTCTCCGGAGGAAAGGCCCAGGTTAGACCCTCTTTGGTCGACCTGGGCGGACGGGCCTAATCGCCCTGCTGTAAGACCTTATTAATTAATTCAATTCAATGACTCAAGCAAGATATATCAATACTCACCAAACCAGTAAAGGTGAGGGGAAAATATCTGATGCAAGGGTAAAAATCTGTATATAAAATTTGGTGAAGTTATACAGATAATCCAGTTACATGAACAATACAGGCTACAAAAGAAAAACATGAAAGAGAATAGCTTCTAAGGTCTCCAGAATTTGACTTCTTCCACGCCTCTGTTGATTGAAAGAGAGTCTGACTTCCTCCATTCCTCTGTTGATGGAAAGAAGGTCTTACTTCTTCCATTCCTCTGTTGATGGAAAGAAGCTGTTTCTTGAACCCCCTTCTAGGAGGGCAGGGTGTTGACGTCACGTCTCTTCAGATGAACACAGTCCTTCTCTCCTCCCTGGCACATTAACAATCCCTGCATTCAACGTCTTCTCTCTCTCACCCAAAGCAGGACATCACAGAATAAATGTCTAATTAACATCTTATCAAATATCCTACTTTAATATTACCTATACACTCAAACAGTTGATACATGGATACATTCTCCAATCGTCACATTGTCATTACTGTCTCACACGTATATAAGGTTACATAGTTGATCTTGACTAAGAACAGATACATGACTTATAAATGTCTACTTCTACGTCTACGGGGGTAGAGAGTTCTTATCACTTGCCCAGAGCTAGCCGGGCCCTTGTCAGTTCCATGTGTGTGTGGACCATTCATTATTCATCCATCCATGCGTTTTTTAGAGGGATCCGCTTTTAATATTTATTACCACCTTTCCGGCCTGTCCCAGGTGCTTGGGCTGGATCTGCCACCCTAGGCCTCTCGTCTCTCATGTCTGACTCTTGGGCCTGATGTTCCAGCCCTTGGCGCACTTGACAGTCCACCTCATTCTGATTGGTGGTCGTGATCACTAGAATAACCGCCTTGGGAAACTGCTGGGTTTGTTCTCATAACTTAAGAGATGTGTCTAAAAGTGCACAGATCATCAAAACATAGCCTACATGCGGCAGAAAACTATTCCTTCAAATATTCTCGACTCTTCCAAGAGCCTTGCGCAGCTCCGGAATGGCACGGCTTTTGAGGGAGACCGTTTGTGGCGGCCTTCATCGAAGAAGCCAACGATGTGCCGTGTCATGTACACTAATTTTTAGGCCACTCATCATGTACTGTATGTAGTCATCTATTTTGCACTCTAAAGGCAAATAAGATTGATATTGTATATGTTAAGGCGAACACTTTTGAGTATTGATTTTCCGAATCTGGACATGAGCTGTATGCCTCACCCAGTAGTTATATCTCTCTGTTTACACAGTCTATCAACTTCACAGGCTATCTCTACAATATATAGCTCTTGGTCACGTTTCGGTTCATGATAACGCTTGTAGGTAAAAGTTTAATGTAATTTAGACAACCAATAGGGAAGGGATTCATGCCAACAGGACAATAGTCTAACCAGTGAACCAACCAATCATCTTTGAGGAACAGCTTTGGGGCATTAGGCCAGAGGGTAAAGATAGTTTATATGTCCAATAAAGATGTGTCCCACTGTGCCCAGTGTTCTGTGACCTGGAGCTGCAGAGATGTTGGTCTGGTGGTTTTCAAACTCCAAGTCAGGCCATCATAAAGCTTCCATCTAAACCAGAAATCTTTATCTGTGGTCATGCTGCCTGTTCAAGGCACGCTGGCGTGAAAAATCCATGGCCTTGGTTGTAGTATGAACTAACTCCCTACTAGCGAAGAGTCGATCTCAACTGACGTTTGGATTCGGTCTGACCCGCCGTTTTTGACACGCGGTTGTGATGCGACGTCAGTGACGGGCCTGTGTTGTGAACGCTGTGTGCGCAGGTGCGGCGCGCTTCATGATCAAGGAGCTGTCCTACCACAACCTGGAGCTGGAGCGGAACCGCCTGGAGGAGCAGGGCGTCAAGCGGCAGGACGTCTGGCCCTTCGTCGTCATGATGGACGACTCCTGCGTGCTCTGGAACGCCCAGCGCAGCCACGACGGCAGCAGGTGCACTCTCTCTCTCTCTATCTCTCTATCTCTCTATCTCTCTATCTCTATCTCTCTCTATCTCTCTCTATCTCTCTATCTCTCTCTATCTATTTCTCTCTCTATCTCTCTCTATCTATCTATCTCTATCCCTCTCTCTCTATCTCTCTATCTCTATCTCTCTCTCTATCACTCTCTCTATCTCTCTCTATCTCTCTATCTCTCTCTCTCTGTCTCTCTCTATCTCTCTCTATCTCTCTCTCTCTGTCTCTCTATCTATCTCTCTCTCTCACTCTCCCTCTATCTCTCTCTCTCCATTTCTCTCTCCCTCTCTCTCTCTCCCTCTCTCTCACTCTATCTCTCTATCTCTCTCTCTATCTATCTCTCTATCTCTCTCTCTCTCCTTCTCTCTCTCTATCTTGCTTTCTCTCTCTCTCTCTCTCACTCTCTCCCTCTCTATCTATCTCTCTATCTCTCTCTATCTCTATCTCTCTCTCACACACGCACACACACACACGACAGGAGAGGGTAAAATAACAGAGAGAGTGGCACCCACGTCGTAGACACACTGGAACGCACGCGCACGATCATACTCACCCCCTCTCCCCCACCCCCCCTACCCTCCCCCACCTCAGCGACGCGGCGGACACGGGCCCCGTCCTCGCCAACGTGTCCCTGAAGACGGTGCTGCAGCACATGGAGGCCACGCCCAAGGTCTCGCTGTACGCCATGTGCGGCGTCCGGAAGTGGAGCAGCGGCCTGGGCCGCCGGCCGCCAGGCCCCGCCTTCTCCCGCTGCCACCTCCACGACCTGGTCATGCTCAACGTGGACCTGACGCAGAACGTCCAGTACGACCTCAACAGGTGAGTGTGTGTGTGTGTGTGTGTGTGTGTGTGTGTGTGTGTGTGTGTGTGTGTGTGTGTATGTATGTGTGTGTGTTTGAGCTTCAAATACCTTATTATTGATTGTGGCTGTGATAAAACTGTAATTTATGACGTGTGTGCGTGTGTGTGTGTCTATTTGAGCTTCAAATACCTTATTATTTGATTGTGACTGTGATAAAACTTATGACACGTGTGTGTGTGTGTGTGTGTGTGTGTGTGTGTGTGTATACAGGTACAGCTGTGAGGAGGTGGACTTTAACCTGCGGGCCAACAGCAGTGGTCTGCTGCTGTGTCGCTTCAACCACTTCAGCCTGATGAAAAAACACATTCCATTCGGAGGACACAAGGACTTCCTGATCAAACCCAAACTCATGGTGGGTCCCTCCTACTGTTACTGTTAGTGTGAAATAACACTGTTTGTGTGGGGGCGGCTGTAGCTCAGTTGGTAGAGCGGGTCGTTCAATGATCGAAGGGTCAGTGGTTCGAATCCCAGCCTCGACTGTCCACATGTTGAAGTGTCCTTGAGCAAGACACCTAACCCCAAATTGCTCCCAATGAGCAGGTTAGCACCTTGCATGGCAGCTACCGCCATTGGTGTGTGAATGTGTGTGTGAATGGGTGAATGAGAGGCCATTGTAAAGCGCTTTGAGTGCCGCTAAGGTGGAAAAGCGCTATATAAGTGCAGTCCATTTACCATTTACCATTTGTGTGTGTGTGTGTGTGTGTGTGAGTGTGTGTGTGTGTGTGTGTGTGTGTGTGTGTGTGTGTGTATGTGTGTGTGTGTAATGTTTCATCTAAAACCGCATCATCGAACCTCTCTCTCTCTCCCTCTCTGTCTCTCCTTCCCTCTCTCCCTCTCTCTTTCCCCCCCCCCTCCACCCCCAGGGGATGGAGAACCTGGCTCCCATCAGCCCCTCCCAGTACGTGTGCGCCCCCGACAGCGAGCACACTCTCCTGGCCGCCCCGGCCCAGTTCCTCCTGGAGAACTTCCTCCAGAGCTGCAGCCACAGGCTCTTCCCCAAGGCCGTGCACAACAGCAGCAACCCGGTGCTGTCGATCGACAGCTACCTCAACATCGGCTCAGAGGTAGGAGGGGCCGATCTCGGGGTCAGCGGAACAAGGGTCAACCGGGGTCCTAAAGTGAAAATAAGCACAATAGAGCTGTGTTGCGAATGTTACCTGTGTGTGTGTGTGTGTGTGTGTGTGTGACGCGCATCTCGTCTCTCGCAGGTGTCGGTGTGTTACGTGAGCTCTCGTCCGCACTCCACCAACCTGGACCATCAGGGCCTGGTGTTCAGCGGCCTGCTGCTCTATCTGTGCGACTCCTTCGTCGTGTCCGGCCTCCTCAAGAAGTTCCGCTTCCTCAAAGGTGACTGGGAATAACCGACCACATTTGCTTTAGGTTCCGTCGAAAGTGATAGTTCTTGCGTTGTCTCTGATTTCCTTACTACTTTATTCTTTGCCGGCTGACTTCCCGACTGGGTTCGGTTCCGCCTCTCCTGATTGGCTGTCTGATCTCTGACCTTTGACCCTGTGCGCAGGCGCCACCCTGTGCGTGATCTGCCAGGACCGGAGCTCACTGCGCCAGACCATCGTCCGGCTGGAGCTGGAGGACGAGTGGCAGTTCCGCCTGAGGGATGAATTCCAGACGGCCAACTGCAGCGAGGACCGGCCTCTCTACTTCCTGACTGGCCGCCATGTCTGACCCTTGACCCCGCCCTCACCCCCCCGGAGCAGCCCAGGCCTGCTGCCATCCCACTGACCACAGGCAGCGGGCGGGAGGACTCCGGACCAACCAGCAATCACAGCCGCCATGATTCCATAGGGAGAGAGAGGCACAAGAGACAATGGCCCTTTCTCAATATGCGTTCTTGTCCGCACTTGCGCCCTTGTGAACTTGTGAAACGTCATCAGTCGGAGCCCAAGTTCTGTTCCAATTCAAAAGTACGCAAGTCCCAAGTCCACATCAAATGCCAGGATGTGTTCTTGCTCCGCCCATTTTATCGAGGACGCATCGGAGCAGATTTGAGACAGCCAGAAATCCCAGAAATCATTTCACATCAAGAGTAGGGTAACACCATTGAAAATGCCTATCTAAATAATCTACTAAACTAGTAGAAACAGACGTTATTTGGATAAAACGGCCACATAATTGGTTTCAATTGTGGTAATTATCCACATGAAAAGCAATGAAAATGTAAAGATATTTACTTTAAAACTGTTTAAAACGCTTTTCAAAATCCTAGCAATGGCAGTTGCCGGTGTCCACACAAAACAAGCCAAGAAGGAGACGCTGCTGTCCTAATTGCTGAATGACTGAACTTGCGTCCTCCCGTCCTTGGAAGTTTATACTCTGATGCGAACTTCCCAAGTCTGGACTAGCAAGGACACAAGTCCGAACTTTGCGTACTTGGAATTGAGAAACGGCCAATATCTCATGAAGAGACATGTGGCCATTCTACATGGCTGGAACCGCTCCCTATGGAAATACACCGCCACAGAGGGCATCAGTGCGTGGCTTGACTTTTTGGGCCTGTCCCAATCTGAGCTTGTTTAAAACTCTGAAGACTTTGCTGTAAAAACAGCTGAAACTGAACATTTTACTTTTTTGTTGTGTTTTCTGCAAAAATGGCCGCTCATCGATAATGTGACGTATTGAAGATTGTAAACTCGGACTGTGACGGCGGTTCCCGGCGTGTCCCGTGCCGGACATGCACATTTAACTCAGGGTTTTTCAATGGGAGGGGAAAAAACGATATGTAGGTTAAAAGGGGTAAACTAAACTTCTCGCTCTCGTCGGTGTACATGTTATTACTCATGGTATTACCCAATATTGGTAACCCACCAAAGACATCCTCCTCTGCACCTTGTCCTCAATACCCCCCCCCCCCCTTCAAGCTGCTCCCCTAAACCACTTCCATCAGTGACCACAAGCAGAGCCTGCTCAGTTATTGGATTACAATGCTTTCAGTGTAGAAGCTGTTGTCTGATTTCTATGGGGAAGTTAGAATATTGGATTTCTTATATCGCCTTAATCATCTTTGAAGGTTCAGTGTCTCGGTCACTGTGTCAACGTGGTAAATGGGCACTAGGACAAAAACACTTAGAGGTTTGCCATCTGAACCAATACAGTGCAGATTCTAATTACTGGCCAGTTCATTCCGTTGGAGCAAGGGGGAGTTAGAGTGGACTAGTTAACCAATCAGAGAGACCTCATTTGCTGATGCAGCAATATGCAGCATACTGTAGATTGACCATGGACATGGATCTAATGTACAGAGCATGTTTCCACTGCCTCTCGATGTAATACTCAGTGTCCTGTGCCTGATCGTATCGATGGCTGTTGCCGCCACCCATGTACCTTAATCTAGTCTAAACCTGCAGGGAACCCAGGATAATCAGAGAAACGCGAGATATGCTGTCATCAGCAGATGACGAGGTCATACTTGAAAGCGGGTAGGAATGTGTTTTATATGTCGTTAACTGCACAGGGTTGTCCAAAGAATATGCCTTATGTGATGTTGTTACATAGATTTTACTGACGGCTCAAGTCATTCATTCACGGACCAATCAGAATGAGGAAACCGTGGATGAGGTGAAGAAGCGTTTCCTCTGGGTGGAAGAGAGAGAGGGGAGATCGATTTTTAGGACTACTGTCTGTTGTGAAAAGCTCTGTTTACATTATTAATATATTAAATCAACCCGGTCACAGTCAAGGGTTATTGGTATTTTTAGTATTGTGTCACTTTTATCAGTATTTTTGATCATTATGTCTTTTCTGCATTCTGTCTTTGCCAAAGCGCAAAGAATCTACCTAAGATGAGTTCTGACCATGTGTTTGTATCCCTCACCAGTCTCATGTTGGATTTTTATTGAAAATGAAAATCAGGTTCTATTACGGGGGGATTCTTATTTATTTGACAAGCGTTTTGGACTGATAATCATTTCAAAGTGTAATATTGATTGCATGGTGAGCTAGCTAATATCAAGGGAGTATGTCCTCCTCTAAATCATCTTAGAAGGCTTTGCACAAGACCCATGAGATACATGTTAAGGGGATAGGAAATGTGAACTTGCACTATACAACTTGCCAGCAGCAAAAATTATTTGAACACTGAACATTTTGTTAACATACAGTATAACAAAGACACCCCATAATAATATGCCTAATAATAATGATTACTCCACTGGTAGACAGCCGGCATGGGTCAGACCCTTTGATACTGATCAAACTCCTTTGACCCGTAGAATGTGTCATGTTTGTAGATAATTAGCTGAACACATAACTTATGCAATTTGCTTCTCACAATCTAAACTGAAGCATCATCTGTTGTGCGTCCGTATCTTGATAGAGGTTTGAGATCCAGTAGTATCCTACCTCATGTTTACCGTTGTGGTCGTGGGCTGTGAACGTGACTTTGGAAACATGCTTTTGTCGTTGGAAATTAATGAATGTATTAAAGTGACAATAAAAGGAGTTGGCTTGTTTTTTACTAAAGTATCACAGCATGTAGTGCTCATCTTGAACCAAGGTGGATGGACAGAGAACAATACCGTAAAGAAGTCTCTCTCTCTCTCTCTCTCTCTCTCACTCTCTGTCTCTCTCTCTCTCTCTCTCTCTCTCACTCTTTCTCTCGCATCTTAATGTTGGTGGGTAGTCTAATGAGCAGCGCTCGAAGGGCACGGGGGGCCAGGGCAGGTCCATGGGCTGCCCTGTTTTCCATCTGGGGAGGTACTATTAGGCCGGTGGTTCCTCAACCTCCAACCCCAGAGTTATGTAACACCGGGCTATTTTAAGTCTCCGACAGGGAGGGTTAGGAGCACGAGGAGGAGCAGCCGAGTGCCCCCCCCCCTATCCCCTGTGTTCTGATCCACCAAACACTGTCATAATTGTTCCATTGGGATGTGTGGACTCGGGCCAATCAGAAGGGCCTACACAGAAGGGTCACGCTGAGGTCTCTGGAGCAGCTCTGGGAATTGTAAGTGCTGAAAGAATAGTCAGATGTATACTCCTAAAGGAACATAAAATGTATATTAACTAGGCCCAAGTATGTAAATCTTTCTTTGTACCTGCATCTTTGTGGTCCTTTTGAGCAGGTATAGCTGTGATTCTAGTTGCTGATATTCCAGGTACAGATTCGACCTATTTTTCACATTATAGTACAAAACGGTATTGTTTCTATAGAGCGTTCAGATCAGTGTCACAAAGCCAGTCTACTCTGGGGATTCCATTAATGCTCAGCCTGCAGGCAATGCGGTACTTACCATAACACCCGTTTCACATTATTAAAAGATTAAATATCATCCGCTACCGTGACTCAGAAGTAATTGAGACACACATCTCTGGATCTTTTAATCTGTGGAACAGTAAAAACCCTTTGATCTGCAATCTGTTCAATGTAATAAGGGTACAATGTACCGTCACACGCCTCTTGTAGATTCCTGACAGAGGTGCCCTTAGGGGTGTTATACAACAATATTATCTGCTGTGAAAAATGTTGACCAAAAGGAAATCATTCAACCCTTTACTACTGTCTACCATAATTACTCCCAACCTCCATAACCATTTAGCCGAAACCAACATCCATCTGTCTGTAGCTTTATTGTGTGGGGGGGATTACAGACTCCCCCCCGCGGATCCAGCAGAGCACATCCAGGCCAGCCAATGAGGAAGACAGACAGCCGTGTTGCCATGGAGAGAGAGCGTGACAGATGTGGCAGGGTCAGTTGACCCCGTGACACGGCGGTTACATGATAAGCCAGCTCCCGTGGCAAACTGTCAAGTGCCACCTGCAGCAGGGGACGACTCAATGCCGCGAGGGGCCTCTCTGCTGACCTGGGCTCAGGGACCCATCGCGACTAAGCCTATAACATGCCGGCCAGACCAGGTCAACAGCTGTCACTTTTCACCTGTGTCCCAAAGACAGATGGGATGGAAGGCAAGGGACCGTACTGTATTGATGTGATAAGCGTCACCCCACTGGGGACAAAGACATTACAGCAGTGGAAGCAACTCCCAGCTCCCAGAGAGGCAGTCGATTAATCAGACCTAAGCCAGTCAATAAAAGAAGGCAAGCTCATTTGAGGAAATGCATTACACAGCAGATCCTTTGGGAAACGTGGAGAAAGCAGACAAATGCACCGTAGGCTTCATTTAATAATTTATTAAATACAGCATAATACACCCATGAGGATACATGTGCATATAATACCAGTACTTTTACTACATAGACAATTTTATTTTAAAATCTTATTGCTGCGCATGTTTAATATACAAAATGATACATAATATACTATGAAAACCAAAAAAAAGCATGTCCTTTGTGCTACTGGTTACGGTGTGATGTTAGTCGTAAATGTTCAGGACATGGTGACGATGTGACCCATGCTACTGATGGCCACAAGGCAGAACAAACTAACATACCAAATTCCACAGGAACATGGGGTCATAATCTCTCATGCAGTGCAGCAATTCTAGCCGGGGGCGCAAGATCTGTCTCTGCTTTAGCCAACTCCTTCAAGGTGGCCAGCAACTATATCTCTGTTGGCCGGAGGGGAGAACACCTTGCACTCCATCGGTGATGCTCGTATTCATCTTGAATAGCATCAGATCATTGGCTATACAGTTCAGTTCAAGCCCTATTATAGCCTTCCTTGGTTTGAGCACACTCACACGCTCACTTGGGATGTGCATTACGTCATTCACACAGCTGTATTTAGCTTCATTCTGACACAAGGGTTCAGATTGGTGATCAGCAAATACCTGTACTTTATAAGCAGCATACTGTATCATATAATATAGAGCTAATCCATAGATTAAGACTTAAATCATCTGCATTAGGTCAAGCAATACCTGTGGCATTTGTATGATAGTTCCTCAGGCCTTTTGGGTAGTTATCTATATTGAAATCAAAGTGGCTTTGCATTAAGGAATTAGAGGCATGGTATCTTCAACTAAATAGTGCAATTTCACATTCCTTGTCATTAATGAGTTATTTTCATAACATACATTTATAGAGCTATTTGGTGTGCGTAGGCTACCAGTAGAATGTGTGGAACAAAGTGCATGCAGAAAACATATGGTGATCTGGTAAGTATGGTAAAAAGAAATAAAAAAAAGACAAAACAATGTTAACATAAGCAGGTAGACAAACAAAACAGACCTGTCTACAGGTTCTATGGGGAAGCAGACAAATAAAACAGACCTGTTTACAGGTTCTATGGGGAAGCAGACAAATAAAACAGACCTGTTTACAGGTTCTATGGGGAAGCAGACAAACAAAATAGACCTGTCTACTGCAGGTTATATGGGGAAGCAGACAAACCTGTCTACAGGTTATGCGTAGGCTAAATAAATAAGATCCCTGAGGGCTAAAATCCTACAGTGACAGTTGTCAATGAGACAGAGTAAAACAGTACTTCAGTTAATTAATAAAAAAAGTAATTGCACAAGATGATCCCACAATCCTTTAGCGAATACAGCCTAACAATAGAGTACATTAGAGTACAACAGTAAAGTACATTTCCATCTTTTGAACATTGACAGTAGCAATTTTTCAATAAACAAATGCATTTAAGCATTTCTAAATTCATGGTCACGTACATGAAGTGGATGTACTAATGTGGTAATGACCCACCTTGACTACATATCCATGCTGCAATCATTATATGTCTATAAGCACTTAATAAATGTGTTATAACAGGTCCAAACCACACTATTAAAGGATAGTGAAATATATATCCATAGCCTATGGCGCTTTTTTGTCATGCTATGCAAGATATATCTTTCTTTTAATAGATACATAATTAAAAAGACAGTTCACTTGAATAATGCGGTTTGAATAACACCTTCATTGAGTGCTTATAGATGTGTGATCAATGTGTTAAAGTGAATCATTACCACGAATGATGCATTGAAACAAGATTTACACTTCTAAAAGAAAGAATGTTTTTTTTGCTTGTAGGGGTAGAGAAAGTGAGAGGGAAGTAGAGAAGGAAGGAAGGAAGGAAGGAAGGAAGGAAGGAAGGAAGGAAGGAAGGAAGGAAGGAAGGAAGGAAGGAAGGAAGGAAGGAAGGAAGGAGCAGAGAAGGAGGGAAAGGAAGGAAGAGAGAGACTGGTCCCACTAGCACGACAGGTCTTGAAGCCTGCTGCCTTGCTCTATGACAGCCTTGATAAACTGCTTGAAGACACGGTCCATATAAGTGCTTTGTCTGGGCCACATGCCCTCCAGAAAGCCAATATGGCCGCCGTGGCAGGTGATGAGGAGGGCGAGGTTGGGGTTCTGCTTCACTGCTTCCACTGGAATGGCTGTGGACCACACGGAGCTATTTAGCATGTTCTTTGGGTCTATTCTGCGAAAATACTTCTCGTCACAATAAAAGTGTTCATTAGAGGTCCCATAGACAAGACAAAGCACCACACATGTCTATGGGCATGCATCAAGAGGTTTCAAGAGTTTTACAAAATCACACTCAGGGCTGAAAATTAACACCTGCCACCGGCCAAATGCAAGTAAAATGTCCAATTGGCGACTAGATTTCAGAAGGCTATCTGAAAAAAATAAATACTTGGCCGGTAGATTTTTTCATCTACAGTCCCCTTGGCAGGTGACTCACCGTGAGCCAAAAAGTTAATTTTCACCCGTGCTTATGATGATTGGGAAGGGACAAGGCCTTGGGCGGTGTCCGAGGAGATGACCCTCAGGGGTCAGGCCAGGCACTCAGGGGTCAGGCCAGGCACTCACCATGGCAGGGGGAGAAGACGTCATCTGCAGCGTTCAGACAAAGCATTGGCACCTGCACGGACTTCAGCCTATGGACAGGACTGGCATCGCGGTAGTAGTCATCGTTGGTCGGGTATCCAAACATCTTAGAGGTGAACCTCGTGTCAAACTCCCGGATGGTCTTAGCCTGCGGATAGGTCGAAATCGCGCAGAGTAAGGTGGTGTCCAGCATAGGTATGTATCCTCACACTGGACAGCTTTGCAAGGGCAGCCATCAGCAGTCAACAAGATCATATGTCCTTCCTTATGAGTCAGGTGTCAATCAAGCAAAGATGGCGGCGGTACAGCATCGTACCTTCATCACATGATCGATGTCGTAACACTTCTCAAGCACAGGTCTGTGTCTGAAGGGTCAGATCAAAACCAGAATAGTCACCCACAGAAAAAAAGGTCATCATGAAACAGGTTGCAAAACAAGCACAGTGTCACCGTTTATGCCTTCACTG
Source organism: Borostomias antarcticus (assembly GCF_949987555.1). Taxonomy (NCBI): domain Eukaryota; kingdom Metazoa; phylum Chordata; class Actinopteri; order Stomiiformes; family Stomiidae; genus Borostomias; species Borostomias antarcticus. Next base: position 11,475,856 of record NC_140257.1, read on the forward strand.
TACTCTCCCATAGCAACAAAACAAGAAACCAGCCTCATTGGTTCAAAGCCTCTAGGAACTGAGGATGCAGACTGCAGACTTGAGGAAAATAAAGCCAGAGGCGCCGAGATTGAGCGCTCTGGTGACCAGCTGACCAGCTGCTGCATTCTACTCCCTATTCTACAGTACAAAGAGCTGCATGACAAGACCGGGTTCAGAAAGCAGCGATGGATGACAGCAGAGTTTGATTTCCCTAATGGTAAATGGACTGCACTGTTATAGCGCTTTTATCCAAAGCGCTTGACAATGGCCTCTCATTCGCCCATTCACACACCAATGGCAGCAGCTGCCATGCATTGGGGTTGCTAGCCTGCTCATTGGGAGCAATTTGGGGTTCAGTGTCTTGCCCAAGGACACTTCGACATGTGGAAAGGAGGGGCCGGGATTCGAACCGCCGACCCTCATATTGGACGACCCGCATACCTCCTGAGGCACAGCCGCCCCACTAGAGGAGCTGCCCCCAACACGACCGGATATTTAACCTGCTAGATAGTCATAGGAGTTTGATTTCACTACAGGATTTGTCCCCGAGAGGTCCAGATATTTCACCTGCTAAATATCTAGTCGAAGCTTGCGATTGGGTACGCATTTGGGTACTGTCTCAGATTGTGTTGTGAGCTGTTCACGTCACACTACATCATCCATGCTTACAAGAGCGTGCTACGACTTGCCTCCGAGCTGGGGCTCTTGTCTGCTTTTTCAAAAAACATGTTTGTTTGTATGCGTGAACTTGGCATACGCTGGGCTAATCCACCCCCCCAGGCTGGACCAGGGGCCGGCCACCTCTACGGGGCTGTGGCTCAGGAGGTGGAGCGGGTCATCCAGTGATCGTCGGGTCGGCAGTTCGAATCCCGGCTCCTCCAGTACACATGTCGAACGGTCCTTGGACAAGACACTGAACCCCAAATTGCTCCCAGTGAGCAGGCTAGCGCCTTGCATGGCAGCTGCCGCCATTGGTGTGTGAATGTGTGTGTGGGTGAATGAGAGGCCATTGTAAAGCGCTTTGGATAAAAGCGCATCCCATTTACCAATCTACTGATTGATTTAATTTATTTGACGAATTTCAAATATTCAACAATACAGCTCTGCTTAAGTGAGTCAAAACATCACCATGCATTAAAACAAAACAGGACAGGACGACACAATTAACCCCTACGGCTTATTTCCATTGTGGTCCCTTGGAGGGGGAAAGTGAGGGAGGGGGGCAGCAGATCTACAACACAAGAACGGCACGCATACAATTACCACGCGTCGACACACCGGTGCTTCACTGCGTGGCACGCGGCCGTTAAGCCCACCTGTGGACGGAGGCCTGCAGGCAGCTGGTGAGGTAGGAGTTGAACAGGAAGCGGTCCAACGGCTTCTCCAGGGAGGCGGTGCACTCGAACACGTCCCAGCCCGGCGAGAAGACCACCACGCCCTTCAGGCACGTCTCGCGGCCCTTGCGGCCCAGGTAGTTGGCCAGCATCATCCTGGGGGGCGCGGGGCGGAGGGGGAGGGAGGAAGAGGGGAGCAGCATTTTTGTTGTTTTTTTACTTTGGGGGATTTGCGACGTGAAGCATCTACGAAATGGAATATCTTCAAAAGAAATAACTCTTTGCGACTTCCATTTCAGAGAGATTTTACATCTTCTCCCTACTAAAAGCGTTAAGTGCTCGTCGGTATCGCCGGAAGGCTCCGTGTCTTCTCCGTTCAGCGGATTCGGGCCGTGCGTCACTCTTACCCGCCCATGGAGACGCCGGCAGCCATGATTGGAGCAGCCTCGTTGGTCCTCTGGACGTGCTCGATGACGGCCTCCAGGTCCTCTGTGTTGGCGGCGCAGTAGGTTCTGGGGGTCTGGGGGAGACATGAGAACAACACACGCTCTTTACAAACAATGTATATATGCACTGTGTGTGTGTGTGTGTGTGTGTGTATTGTTATAGATTTATTCTAATAATTAATAAAAGAGTAGTCAAGAATGCCAAGGTTCATCTTTGAAAGTCCGAGCTGGTTACATTTATTCCAGATAAGTTACGAGTTTGAAAAGTTGGGCTCAATGAGAATAGGAACATCCACCAAGAGCAAAGATTATCATGAAAACAGAGCATTATAAACAGTGTGGGTGTGATCATACCTGCATATGCAAATACCTCACTAGCCAATTATCAGTGAGTAGGCTATGTCAGAGGGTCAACAGCTAAAGAGAACATTTACAGAAATCAAAGATAGCTGGGAGGAGGGGACCCCTGGGGAAGGCCTGGAGATGAGGGGTCAGGGGCAATAAACAGAGCACAGCTGCTCACTCTACACAATGTCTTGAACAGAGAATACACTAATTTTAATTTATCTATTACAGTGTGTGTGTGTGTGTGTGTGTGTGTGTGTGTGTACTGGAGGGAGCGACTCCCTCAATGTTCATGCAGATGTGACACTGGGCCCAGGTTATAAGGGCACTGTCCAAGGGAAAGACAAACACACACACACACACACACACAAAGAGGCATGCAAATTGACTTCCACACGTGCAAATACCTACTACAGGCAGGTGTGCAAAGAACATACTGTATGACGAGCTGTATGTCCTAGACATATATATTTATACACACTAGATGTATGTATGTATACTGTATATGTATGTATGTATGTATGTATGTATGTATGTATGTATGTATGTATGTATGTATGTATGTATGTATGTACAGTAGATATGTATGTATGTATGTACATACAGTATGCTTTATTTATTCTTTATACAACGGAATCTGGTTCTTGATTCTGATTGGCTGGAAGCCATGTTAAAATACTTTGTAACACACCTGGGACCGCATATCATTCCATTTTCAGTATTAATGCGCCTCCCATTTGATCCAATGCATTGTAGTTGTTGTTTTTGCTTGGCAACCCTTTTGTTAGGGGAACTATTTTACTCGGCGGAATTGAGGGAATGATGCTTCATTTTGAATAAATGTTAATATTTTACATTGCTGTAAAATAAGGACAATAAATATATAAAAAATAAAATAAATAAAAGACAACGAAAGTCATCAGTAGTAAGCATAAAAAAGAGGAATTACAGAGGGACAATATACACCCACATGTACAGCATGTGTGCAGTATAGTATTTAAGCAATAAATGCAGTATAGTGTGTGCAGTATAGTATTTAAGCAATAAACCACGAGAGGCCGTGTGTTATAGTGATTTTATAACTCCGCTTCGCGTCGTGCCTAACAACGCCCCATAGCTGTTATAAAATCACTATAACACACTGCCTCTCGTGGTTTATTGCTTAAATACTATACTGCACACATGCTGTACATGTGGGTGTATATTGTCCCTCTGCTATTCCTCTTTTTTATGCTTACTACTAATGACTTTAGTTGTCTTTTATTATTGTCCTTATTTCAGCTCTGCGTTGTGTTTTGTTTTCAATAAAAGAAAGCCCCAATCTCACACAATACCACACAGTCCAGTGTCTCCTTTTCAGGTGTATTCCAAATGAATCTCTCCAACACGGGATTTGAGCCTCGAGCAAAAGCGGTTTATTACAGAAGGTTTGACATACAAAAGACGATGGCATGCCTAATGTACAGTTGACCTCTCTGTATGCTGTCTGGACCCAAATCAAAGTATTGGTCTCGTTGCAACGTTCTTATGTGGTTTGAGTGTCCCCCCTCCCTCGTCTCTTCTCCGATAATACTGTCTCTCTGGTCTCTTCTGTGGCCTTGTTTTGGTCAAGTTAACCTACGCCGCCTCGGCGCCCAGGCCTTTATCTCTAACCACAACAATGGTGTTTGGCACAGAGTGTACCAGCCATGGAATGTCTTTATCTCATAAGTCTATGGAAGAGGGACACCGTTTCTTCCCGAAATATTCTCAATATCTTATCTATCTATCTGTCTGACTATCTAGAGTGACATGCAGGCCTGTATAATATCTCACTGATTATATAAGCAAACCACACACACATTATTCTGAATTAGGGCCCAAACAACCTCCATGGTACTAAATCAAGGGATTAATTTGGCATTGAACCAAGCATTGGACAGAAAAGCATGTCTGGTGCAGGAGCAGGGCTGTTTACAGTACCAGCACCCAGGCTGTGTGGGAATGTTAGGCTACATCACGTTGCCTGTGACGGCCCTCTGTCTGCCCCTCACTACAGCAATAAAACAAATACAAATGAACCATGAAGACGAGTAGCCGGGCTTTGCCAGACCCAATTCGCAAAAATGCGAAGAGTCTGGAAACTCACAGTTGCTTTCCGATTCCCAAGGGGCATTACCAAGGGGCGTTACCAACGGGCGTAGATCAAAATGCCTCTGGACACAATTTGATCGACCTACAACCAATCAGTGAAAATGCCTCTACTGCGCTCCTCTGTTCCGTCATCTAATTAAACCCGCCCCATATTAGATAAATGGTTGTGATTGGCACAAACCAATTTCTGTTTGAGCGGATTCAGTTAGACAGGTTGGATTTCCAGACTGAGTGAAATCGAATGTGACCTCGCGAGATCAGGCTGGCGACGCCAGGCTAGAGGACGAGTACAAAGAAATACAGAGCATTAAAAGCTCAGCGAGGTCGGGGCGCGTCCAATACACCTGTCCATTCGACTGCACATGTCCATTTGACTGGCGAAACAAATCCAAGGGATTGAATGACAAATAGTCAAATCTCACCTATAACAATTCAGCACTTAGACAAAGCTTAAACCAACACTAAACACAAAACAGTCATCATTATGCACTTCCGGCGATGCACTTCAAGCCCATTTGACAAGGCCCGTTTCTCGGCCCTATTGATTCTAAGCTAGGACTACCTCTCCTCATTAATATTCATGCAGCAGAGTGCTCAGTCATGGCCGTTGTCAGCAGTGTAATGGCTTTCTACCCTCCACCTACACACAGAAATGCTGAATAGGCCTACAATATTTAACGATGATATGATTCACATAGACCAACACACCACAGTACCGCATGACGTCATGCTTAAAGCTATTGATGAGTAAAGGTTTAGGATTAGGGCAGTAGCACTTGGAGTAGCCTTTCAGACAGTGGGCATCTTTCAAACAGAGGGACATTCTAATGCACTGGCCTATTTTCACAATGGAGGGCATTCACACGCTAACTGGCCAAGGACAAATCACAAAGGCGAATCGATGCAAAGTCATTAGCATAAAATGCAGCACTGCTCAAAGGAAGGGGGTGTTTCCCCCCTTAGCAACATTTCATAGCATCATGGCGTGTGTGTGTGTGTGTGTGTGTGTGTGTGTGTGTGTGTGTGTGTGTGTGTGTGTGTGTGTGTGTGTGTGTGTAAGGGGGCGGAGAGACTCAAGGTCTATACATTAATACTGTGTGACTGTAAATAGACAAGGGACAGACCAACCCGTCATTGTGACAAAACCCTGTAGTGGAACATTGGATTCATTATGGGGACAAAACATGAAGAATAACCCATTTGTGCTGAGATATCTGAGGGTCACTAGTGCTGCAGTTTACATTCTGATTGTATTCTGGTCACCCACACACACACACACACGCACACACACACACACACACACACGCATGCACATACACACATGCACACAATAAACTTGAAGTGCTGCTGTCTCTGTATTTCTTGGTATTGTATTATGCCACTAAGGCACTTTATGGATTCCGTGCTGGATGATAATGATGTTAAGGACCCGGGGCAGATCATGGTCTAGATACTGTTTGCCTGGAAGTGCAGATCCAGAGCCGATGCTCACGTCACAGCTGCAGCAGCTGAGTGAGGACAAGGCAAGGTCATTGCTCTGTGGAATGTTAAAAAAATAGTACTATCTTTCCACCTGCAATATAATCCCTGCTGAGTGACAACACTCACATACTCAGCACTCACATACTCTGTGTGACAATACTCACATACTGCATGACTCATACAGGCTGAGGGAAACATTTTTACTACTACAGATCTGACAGGGTTTGATTAGTGTAAATAACAATGTAGAAAGCAGGTGGGCGCAGACAAGCTGTGTCAGATCTGTGAAGGAAAGTGAACAAGGACACGGAGAAGGGAACGTCTTTCTGCAATGGAGCTCACCACTGCACTGCTACAAGAGTGGGATTGATATCCAAAAGGATAGATACTGTTTTGCACCCTAATATCCAGACTGAAAACATGATGATCATGTAATTATAAAATTATCAGATTCTTACCAAGAGCGTTTCACCAGACACCCCTCTGTTGTTGAAGACCACACATCTGAAAAACACAGACACACAAACCCTCTCAGAAATCCATATTTGACCTCACACTTTTGAATTCCACGGCTGAGTTTGCCAGCTTAAAATCTGATTGTCCAAAAATAAATGTTTTATTTTAAATATTCCAGTTCTACCTACAGTACTTTACACGCTTCCCACTGTGATTTCTAAATCGTTAGCAGACCGTGTGTCACTGTGTGCTCCAGCTTCTCCGGTGCACACTCAGAACAATCTGCCCTCATTTTTTTTTTTTTTCTCTTCTTTTTTTTTTTTTTTTTTAATGAATTGTACCTTGCGTTGGGGTTGCTATGGGAATAAGGTGAGTTGTGTAACGGAACACGGCCGAGGCAGCTGCATCTCTCGCACGCACTTTTCTCTTCAGCTATCTATTATCTGGTAGTGCCAGTCCTCTATCTGTAAAACTCAGCAGTGGGGTGGAGCTAGATCGGGGTGTGTTGGAGGGGGGGAGAGTGTTGGGGGGGTGGGGGGGGGGGGGGGGTGTAGGGGGGGCGCTTGCGTACATTCACTGCCGCATACAGCAGAGTTGTGGAGCTGGTGGTCTGGCTAAGCTGCAAAGCTCGTACCATTAAGCTGTAATTCATTACGCAATGGAGACGGGGTTGAGGGGTAGAAGATGCTGAGTTTGCCCTCCCTTCCTCCCTCTATTCCCACCACTCCGTTTGAAAGGAGGGAGTGCAGTGAAACACAGAAAAGGCCTTTTTGGGGAGAGTAGGGAGAAAAAAAAAACTGCTTCACTCCGCATCTCCTAATGTTTGTGCAACATTCAGCTCTTTACAAAGGCGGCGGCGGACGCTGAGAGCTTGGCCGGCCCACTGCACTTCCTGCGTCGGCTTCTGTTCACCGGTGGTACCCTCAATCCAGCCACATGCAGTTGAACACAAAGTATCAAAAAGGCTTAACGATACAGGGGAACACCATTTTTACACCCATCCTCAGACACTCACGGAGCACTCCCAGAATGCACCTGTATTCCATTTCACTGAAATGTCATTTCACACAATAACCTATTTGGCACCATGGGACAACCGCTTGAGTGTAAGCTGCGTGCCAGCAGAGCAGGACCGAAGCCAGTACTTCGAAACCGGGTCAGAACCAGCGCCACCCACCTATAGCCCAGATCCCGGCTCTGCTGGACCATGTGCAGGATGTAGGACTCGCGGCTGGTGCCGGTGAGGCCGGGCAGGAGCAGCACGGTGGGCCGGGTGGCCCGGTCCAGGTGAGAGGCGCTGTCATCGTTGTCAAACCAGTCCAAAGAGATCTGTCCTCCATCTGCCGCCTTAATGAGCTCACTGCGGAGAAGAGGGACACACAAGAGAGTCAGCACTCTGTGAACTAGGCTCTTCCGGAACGGCCGCGTCTCCCTCTGTGTGCAGTATCTCTGTCTCTTTCTTTCTCTCTCTCACACACACACACACACACACACACACACACACACAAACGCACGCACACTCTCGCTAACACACACACACTCAAACACACACGGATTGCCTCACACGAACATGGCGACCTCAACCTTCTACAAATGAAATGGATAATCTTACTCCTGTCTTAATATTACTCACGAAACAGCTCATTCGACTGTATATAAAGATACAGTACAAATAGATTTCATTTTACAGCCTAGCCTAGACACTATCTATCAGATATGGCAGTCCACTAAAAACATGGATAACCATTCAAGACTGGTGAAAATATGCAGGCACAAAACCAATCTTCTTTCTTTCTCGGGTCTTTACACAGTAACATTCCCCGAAGTACAGTTACTCACTAACGCTGTCAGAGGAAATGCTGTATGGCAGAGTGGCAAAGTCACACCTGCACCCAGCGCACTAACGAGCGCTTTATTTCCCAGCGTTCGCCCCGTCAGCGCGCTGTTCACAGACACGCAGCCGCTCGGTAGAAGGGGAGGCGGAGGGACAACACTGCAGCGGCATATTCTTACGGAGAATCAATTTCTAGGCCACAAACCCACCACGGCAGATGAGGTCAGTGGTTCCCAGCGTGATCCGACACACGGGCCGCGGCCGAGACAACGACGGCATGAAATTACAGACGCCGCCATTAAATATGCACTTAAGGCCCCGGGCCTGGGAAGCCGGCGAGCGCCAATCCAGAGTGAGCGGGCGACCGAAAACAGGAGGAGTCCTCTTTTATAGACATGCTAATCCTTGGTTTGTGGTGAGGAGAGTGAGTGGAATTTCACTCAGCCTGCCCCATACAAACTGGTCAGCTTTCAGGGTGCCTGTCCTCTGGTAAACCTTGGGTACATTTGATTAGGGTAGAGGTTGTCTGTTCCCTTAGGGGGACGGTAAAAATAACCTCTGTAAATGTCACCACAGGAAGAATGACTTTGATATGAGACAGGTGGCTACACCCGCCACTGTGCACTGTGGGTAAATGTATCAGCTTGATAAGAGAACACCAAGACAGAGGCGATGTGAATGCCCTTGGTAAACGTATCATTGAGTTCAGTTTAAAGCAAGTATGCCTTTCTCACTACTATCATACAGTACCTTGGACCTTGGTGACGTAATGTATTAGAGAATTTAAATGCCAAGTTGGCCTTTATAAAGGTCCTACCTTGGCTGAAGAGACACAGAGCTCACCTCAGTCCTGCTGGACAGCAGATCAAACCCCGCTTCCAGCCTGGGGACACATCCCTCCCCAGTTTTAATCAATTTCAATCAATTTCATGAATGCAGGGGGCAAAGGACGCCCTGGCCATTAATCTTCAACAGAATGTATCTAAGTAGCTAGGGTGGCCTGAGCCAACACCATCACACAAAAGATCCCTTTCACCTTTGAGCTTGGCTAAGAACAACAGCGAGAGATTTGCTTTCAGTTGTGAAACTTGAATGAAAGGCATCAAAGAACAGGAAAAAAAAAAACTAAACAAATTCTTAAGCCTTCCACACAACCAACCCACAGTGGCACCAACCGCTTGTACCTAGCACTCCAGGGAATGTTCCAGTGATTCATGTCCGAAAGCCATAGCCAAGGACCAGAGACAGAGCTGTCCATGTCGTAATGGTATCGTCTAGTTACATTACATTACATTACATTACATTACATTACAGTCATTTAGCAGACGCTTTTATCCAAAGCGACTAACAATAATTGCATTTTACGTAGGAAGAGCCAATGTACTACTACTTGACAGAACTCACAAGTGCATCTTCTTTCTAAAACAAGTGACCTAAGAGCATAATCTAGTGCTGAAGGCAAAGTGCAAGAATCACAATCTAAAGTACAGTGTAGTTAGCCCGAGGACTGTGGAGGCGTTGGCTCCTACTAGTGTGACATGCAAACAGTACACAACATTTGAATGACAAATATCTGACCAGATATGCCTGGAAAAAGCAAGTCTGGGCAGCTGCCTGTAATGATCATTCTGAAGTGTTTCAGAACAATGAATGAAAAATGTGTGCAGACCTGCTTGTGAAGGCCATTCACAATAATGAAATTCAGGTCAGGGAAAGAGCAAGCCTAGGCAGATGCCTGTAATTGTTCTGGCAAGAAGTGTCAAATTATAATATATAATTATATCCTGTTATTTGTAAACAGGACATTTACAACTTCAACATGTAGCCTACTTTGATTGAGATTAAGCAAAATCTGCTAGTTTCGAGCTGTTATACAGTTATTACCTCGCCAGGACGAAGTCCACCAGGAGGTTATGTTTTCGGTGTGTTTGTCTGTCTGTCTGTCTGTCTGTCTGTCTGTCTGTCTGTCTGTCTGTCTGTCTATCTGTCAGCAGGATTACGCAAAAAATACCAGACCAAATTTCATGACACTCGGTGGAGGGCTGTGTAGCATGGGCCAGGGAAGAGCCTGAATCACGTGCCTGGATCCACAAATTATTTTTCCCTTTTGTAAACATCAAGATCAAGAGACGTCCTTCTCTAAACGCCCACACATTCAACAACTGTATGCTGACGACATGCATCATGGGCACAGGTTTGCGCCTTCTAGTCACTACTACTCCAGTATCATCAACTGAGAAACTGTTCTGGCTTGAAGGTTACACCTCAATAAGAGCTCTTTCACATATCTAAGGTGTGATGGGTCAGCACATTCAAGATGGCTCCACAAACCAGAACTGGGTCTAAATAATATTTGAATTTGAAATACTTTAAATTACTTTTCTTTTAAATTGCGCTTGTTTGAGTTTGTCTGGAGTGTCAGGTGGGTGGAGTATGCATATTTGGGAACAGCCAATTGGCTCCATTGTGTTACACAAGAGCAATCATGACTAGAAAAGTACATGGAAGTAGGCTATTTCAAATAGAGTATTTCAACCTAAGTCTACCACAAAGACAACTCAAATATCTATAGAACTACCATGGTGGACCCTGCTGCCTTACTTTCTGTAACTGACTCCAGGTTTCGCCGTGACGAAGGGTCTCAGCAGTGTTTGGATCCGGCTCTCCCAGCACCAGAAGGTGGGGTAGTAGGTCTCTGACACCACAGGACATTGCTCCTTCAGGAACTGGTAGAACTTCTTCCCTCCAGAGACGAGTTGTGGCTTCTGCAAAAGTAAAGAGGAATTCAGTGGTGTGTACTATTAGGTATATCTGTTCCCAACTAAGACATTGGGGAAATATTAGAGTGATGGATAAGTTTGTACTGACCTATCTTTAAGAGTTGAGATGATAGATCACAATATGGAACTTAATCAATTCATCAATTAGAGCTGAGCAAAACGGAAAAGGTTGCTGTAGGCTTACTTTAAATTCATATTTCTCCTTAAACCATTGTTCTAAACATTTGATATCCTTCCTTAAACTATGCATACCTTACAATGTACAGCACAATCTCTAGAAGCTATCTTGCACTTTGAATGACATGAAACATGAGTCATAATTCATAATCCCATGTGTTTAGCATCTTTGAGAATCCAATGCGATGGATTCCCAATTGATAATCTCAATGGAATCCAATAGGCTACTATGAGGGAAGGTTATCCTATAACGAGTCTATTAATGTTCTTATGATTATGCTTAAGCTAGAGAAACAGGAACTCCAGCATACTAGAGAAATTAAGCACGTTAGTTATGGCAATATTCAAAGTACTGCCATTTCATAACGAATGTTGGACACTAGACATTGAGTTTATCATCATTATAAATTGCTACATTGCAATTCGAGAGAGACTCAAGCTGTCGAGTGGATGACAATAGATGACCATCTTAAAATATCTTAAATAAATGCCTGAAACATTGGATTTGTGCATAAAGATCACACTATTTGATCTACAGTAGCTTATCACAGCCAAAGCTACAGCATGTAGCCATAGAAAGGCGTCATAAGGCTATTGGACCGCAGATGCAGAATGATCTTCAAATCAATGGAAGGGATGCGCACGCGCTGAAATAGATGTGCGTCTTTGATGAGTATACAAAACATTTGCCTGTATCAGTGTCCACTAGCGTAAACTAGGATATGGTATGTCTTTTCAAGCCGCTCTGACACCCTACCTTGGCTACAGATATCAAGTAATAGCAGGCATACGCTGCGCTGAAGCCGAGCACCAGTGACAGTCCTACACCAGATCCAAAAAATCCAACTTTAACTTGATTTTCCAAATAAAGTGACAGGTCCCTTGTCAAAACGTTGAAATTGAACTCCAGAGAGATCATTGCAAGGTCCCTGTTGTGTCTCGCTGTGTAGGGGTAGCGGCCGGGTGAATCCAGCTCCGGATGCTTGCACCTGTCTCTGTGAAGGATACGGTCAATGGAAGCGATATATATAGCGGCGGATGATGGCGCTATATGACCGGCCTGTGTGAAACTGAGGCAGGCGCCACCTGCAGCTGAGGTTGAGGCTGCAGTTCTCGTTAGTTTTCACCAGTGCGACTGTGAGCGTTGCACATCTGTTCCCTGCCTGGGCAAAATAAATTGGTAGGTTTCATATAACCTCCTTTCTGTTCTTCGGGGTTATGTAGGCTAGACTATCAATGAATCAATCAATCAATCAAAGCTTTATTTGTATAGCGCATTTCATACCCAGAGGCAACACAATGACTAGTTAATAATACCTCCACGGCTAACCGAGCTTAACCAAATACCCGCTGCGAAAATCTACAATTAGCCTATGTCGTAAAACCACAACCAGTAGGCTATACCTAAATAGAACCCGGGAAGCAGAAAAGGCAGATGTAAACGCATTTCATAAACCCAACTAGCATTAAAACGTTAAATGAGATCCCGCACACAAAAGGAGATAGTTTTCATAAGATAATTCATTACAGACAGCCATTTCATGAAAATATAAAGTAGGGGTATAGCCTTTTTAGCCATTTCATGGAATGTTCATATTCAAAACATTAATAGGCCTACCACCATATCAGTGCAGTTTACTCCACAAGTCCTAGTGCCCTAGTGACCGAACGGTCCATTCTGAAAGGGTAGGCTACATGACCAAATGTTTTTCTTTACGTTTATATATATGTTTTACATATAGACGTAAAGAAAAACATTTAATCATCACGAGTGTAGACCCTTGCAGAATTAGACTTATTTTTTGTAACTTTAAAATACTTATTCAATATTTTCTGGGATAGGTCTATATAATATAATATTTAATATTGACGTAAAGAAAAATATTTAATCATCACTAGTGTAGACCCTTTCAGAGTGGATCTTTCGGTCACTAGGGCACTAGGACTTGTGGAGTAAACTGCACTGCTATGGTGGTATTATTGTTTTGAATGCACATTCCATGAAATGGTCACAGGCAGTAGGCCTAAACTTCTGAGTTTAGCTCCGCCTAACACAGTCTGTATGTCCACTCGTTTTGGAAAAAATGAGAATATCCCCTCACGTGTTAAGTCATAAAAGTTATTGCATCCTAAATCCATTCGACCGGGACATCTAGCTCATACAGGGAGACTAACGACATAGCGGGATTTTGAGAAACACCGGACGGCTGACCATCTTATAGAATTCAAACAGCCTAATAGTGAACATCTGGTACACCGCCGGGCGCTGAGTTAAACTAAACGAAGAACCCTTCTCAGATGGATCCCTCCTGTCTAGCCAGCCTCGTTTTCCCAACCAAACATCCTCGTCGTCGCCTATCTCGGCTAGCCTGAGCGATGATTGTCAATAATGGCGACGCGTTTATCTTGAGTTTACTTCAACGAACCATTTGACCAAATAAACACATTTCGGCCAGGAATACAGTGGCAACAATTTAAAGGACAAACAAGCACACAGAAGGAAGCTACTATCAACCACAAACGGACTGAGTTAACGTTACGCTACGTTGAAGTTGAGGAGGTGGCATTCTTCTTGCGGAGCTACAGCTAGTATCAGCTAGCTAACAAAGGTCTAGCCATTTCCTTGCGATGCGGCCACTTCACAAGCTTTTGAGATGATTTTTCCCCCTGTTGGAATGTAATGCAAGGATAAAGAGACACTGAAACACACCGGTCGATACCAGAAGGTTGCAGGAGAACAGTTGAGATCGTAAAGTGCGTGCCATTCAACAGCTTTCAGGCTAGCTAACGTTAGCTAGCTAGCTGGTAGTAGCTGGCTAACGTTACTTTACTCAGCTGAGCTAACGACCCCAGCTAGCTAGGTTGTAACGAGCTAACCCATCTTGTCCCAACTTAAGTCCAAACCCCCTTTTCTGTTGCTGATTTAACTAACGCTAACGTTAGCTGCTGTTTTTTCTGGACAGTTGAGCAACAGTTATTAACCCCAGACGTGTCCATCGTAGGACAGGTGGCTTGCTAGCTAGCTTAGTTTGCTAGCTGGCTATTTTTTTTTTTTAGCTGTTGCGAGATCTTTTCTGAAAATGACAACCGGCAGGAACAACCGGGTGATGATGGAAGGAGTTGGTGCGAGAGTGATCCGCGGACCCGATTGGAAATGGGGGAAGCAGGATGGTGGAGAGGGACATGTTGGCACCGTCAGAAGTTTTGAAAGTCCAGAAGAAGTGGTGGTAGTCTGGGATAACGGGACTGCGGCCAACTACCGCTGCTCCGGCGCGTACGACGTGAGGATATTTGACAGTGCACCTACAGGTTAGTTAACTTGCAATTCACATATTTCACAAACCTCTCACTGTGTGTGCATGCTTGCTGGTTCTTTCTTTGGAAGTCTCCAATTGATTGCAATGCAAAACCCTTGATTGCAGCTAGTCCTAGAAATGCTCTAAAATGTAATGGTCCTGTTGTAGGTAAAGTTATGCAGTGGCCTCCTAGCAAATAGAAATAGCCGATCTAGATAGATAGATAAATAGATGATCTAGAGATGTGAAATCACATGCTCCCCCTGTCAGGCCTCTGAACACAAAGATTGACTGCAATTTATCTCATGTACTGCAATAATAATAATAATAATAATACAAACTTTATTTGTATAGCACCATTCATACAAATAAATGCAGCCCAAAGTGCTTTACAACAGAATATACATGCACAGCGTGCTTCACATAAAAATTGACATAATGAACAAAAAGCAGGGGAAAAAAGATGGAAGATAAAACACAATATAAGAAGATAAAGATAATAAATCATGTAAAATACAACCTTAAAAAACCCCCTGACCAATCCAGTATCATAAAGCAAAATCCCACAACCTCAATACCCATCACGGAGGACAGAAGTTATGACCTATTTTAAATGCTATTGATATTATGCAACCCCGTCTACATGACTGTTCACGTCTTCTATGTACTAATATATGCTGAGTGGGAATTGTTTAGATAGGCCTTTTACTATAGCTAAGGCCTGATTCATAGTCGACGTAAACAACGCAAGCTACGTTGTGAACGCAAGCTCCAACATGACTCGAGAGCTTGCGTTCTGTGTTTTGTTTTGTGGAAACGCAAGGAATTGCACTATTGCTTGCGTCAAGTGACAAATTTCGGCATGACACACGCAAGGACGCAACGAGATCGTGGCCTTGCGAAGCTTGCGTTGCTTGCGCTTATGTAGTTTGCGTCAACTATGAATCCGGCATAACTCTTTCCTCCTCTCAATGTTTGTACCTCTCAGGTATCAAGCATGATGGCACCATGTGTGACACGTGCCGCCAGCAGCCAATCATTGGCATCCGCTGGAAGTGTGCCGAGTGCACCAACTATGACCTCTGCACCACCTGTTACCATGGCGACAAGCACCACCTGCGGCATCGCTTCTACAGGATCACGACACCGGGTAGCGAGAGGTCAGTATTGCCCCTTGCCCCACGATCCCTAATCAATTTTGTTTGTATTTGTCAGCAGGATTACGCAAAAACTACCAGACCAAATTTTCTGACACTCTGTGGAGGGGTGTGTTTGGTATTTTGAGCGAACTATCCCTTTAATTTTTAGGGCTCTTCCGTTTGTTTTTAATTTTGTTTTCTGCTTCTCTCTGCCCGGGCACACACATGGGAGGCTGCTGTGTGTGAGCCCAGCCTATCAGACACAACATGTCGCCATCACTCCTGGCTCTCTGTTGCCAGGCGACTGCTCAGCCTCTTTTATCAGAGGCAGAGATGTGGTTCTGGCCTCCACCATGTATCTGGTCAGAGGACCCACTCTCTCTGCTCTTCCATAGGATTAAGAGGAAAATACAGAAAGCACAGATGCATTCAAACACTTAACAGTCTGAAAGTAATGGGGGAGGAAGCAAATTCAATAAGTTCAGACATTTCAATGAGACTAATATGTTTATTTGTTATCATTCAGCCAAGGGTATATAGGCGTTTTTGGGCTGTTGGTGCCAAAAAAAAACAGGACACACAACCCTATTCTTTTTGGCCTGGCTTACCGTTGCAACGTCTGCTATAGCACTCCATCTGAGGTAACGCCCTCGTGAACTTCAGGGGGACAAACGCATGGCCCAGCAGCTGGCTCCCTTTCAACTAAGTGTGAGTCCAGTTCCCCGGAGACAGTTATTGCATGACGGCACACAAAAGAAGCGGGAGGGGGTCCCCCCATCCACAGCACTGGGGGCATGGTAGGATGTTTTGTTATGCCACATTAGATTTCTTTCAGTGGCTGGGTGGGGCGTGGGGGTGTTCAGACACGGCAGTCTGTTTACACTGGCTACACTGTCCAGCTGCCGTGTCTACCACAGAGGGCTCGACTGTGGCTAGATGGTTAGAGCACCGCCAAAGCCGGTTTATTTATGCTGCTGGTGCTCAACTAGCACCGGAGTTTTTGGCTCTAGGCGAGTACCTCGTAGAGGATCATATTGTCTGTGTGTTTCTTCATAAACAGGAAGACGTGGTCAGCCTGCAGTGTTTTCACGTGTAAGACAGTGGAGGAAGACAGGCGCAGTGGGAGGGAGACCGGCACAGGAACAGGAAGTTGGGATGATTTGGGCAAACGCCTGTCGTCTTTGAGGGACAAATAAAGGATGAGAACCCTAGCCTAGACATCCCACTGCTGATATCGCTCCAGTCACAAAGCCAACCAAGGCCTATTTGTAGACCTGATGATGAGATGTAGGCTCGTCAGGAAACAACGCAGAGGTTTTTCAGGTTGTATTTGACCTAGCCTACATTTCAGGTTGCTGATAGTATCGAATAGCTTTTTTTGCATGAGAGAAAGTGTCCCGTTAATAGTGACAAAGACATTTTAGACAGAGGGAGTGATCAATTTGCCGTCACTCACATTGCATTTGACAAATATTGGTGTACCTTGGAGTCTGATCCTAGACTTTTTGGGGACCTTTTTCTCATTGTTGTTCCGTCTGTGACCTGTAAAGCTGGTTGGCCTGTTTGGTTTAACAGTCTCTGGGATGAGAAACTAAATGCACGATAGGCCTATATTGTAGTAGGCAATTGGGAAATTCCGTCTGTAAATAACAATAATAGCGATGAAGTATATTTGTGATAACTTATATAAAAACATTGGGCAAGGATCTGAGCAAACAAAAATGTGTTGCTACTCTGGTACTGTGTTATGTGATCTTACCATGTGCAATATGTGAAGGATATAAGATGTGAATCGTTAGATGGACAGTTTTAGAGATATTCTCTGACTGACTGGGGGTGTTTAGTAGCCCAGTGGGTCTGGAGAGCGGCTGGCTGAGTTCCCATCAGACCCTGTGCTCGACCGACCAGATCCATGGGCAATTCAATCATTGATACAGTATAACAAAAAAACAACATCGCAGTTGGAAAAAAAGAAAAGAAAAAGAAGAAATTGTTCAAAATAATTCTTTGCGAAGGACCTGTCACTGTTATGTGATCCTAGCTGTGTTGGTCAGGCAATCTGTCCAGCAGCGCTCACCGCTCTCTTATCAGTCTGTGCCCATGGCCGTGCTGACCTTTGCTTCTGTCGTCTGTGATCAAAACATTTGTGAGCACTTTGACACAAGTCACTTTGCCATATTGTTATTACTCTTTTGGGTGTTGGTTGCACTTGGCACTGTAATGTTGCTTGCTGCTGAATGTTTCGGATGGCTGTAACAATTCATTTCTGTGGCCCGTCATATGAAATGAAGCCGTTGCTGGTACACCCCCTAGCTCCCAAGACTACCCTGCCTGAGCAGACCCCCTCTGTCCACTCACTGGGAAGAGCAGCGGCCGTCATGGGCAGGTCAGCGGAGAGAAACGCGGCTCAGGATTGATCGTCTGTTTGGTTTCCGGACAGAGTCCTCTTGGAGTCTCGGCGCAAGTCGAAGAAGATCACGGCCAGGGGGATCTTCACCGGCGGCCGGGTTGTCCGAGGCGTGGACTGGCAGTGGGAGGACCAGGACGGGGGGAACGGGAGGAGAGGAAAGGTACCGCGTCGGGCCGGAGGCCCTAACCATGCTCCTTTTCTCTTTACACAGGCTGTACAGACACGGGGTTAGTCCGTCCTTCCATTCTTTATGGGAGCCATCGCGGTACATTGGGGTTTTGGGTTGCCGTCTCCTGTTTATGTATTAAAGATCTCTTCGGGAGGAGCTAGCGGAGATAAAGGTGAAAATAAGCCCCCGTCTGTAATCTTATCCCACCAAGATGGATGGGAGCCGAGGAACTGTCTTCTGTGATGCTGCAGGCTACTTTGTTTTGAACGCGTCAATAGACAAAATCACATCTCCAGAGGTTGCAGTTGTTTAACATTCACCCAGTTCAATTTAATACAGGAACAAACACCATAAAGCTCCAGCAGTTTGACTCCAGCTCGCACACCAGTGTGTTCCATCTAAGAGTCCCTGCAGGCAATTTGAGCTCATTTTTGCTGTTATTTAATGGCATATCTCATTATTGTTTTATGATGCTGTAAGCAATATGCTCCCCAAGCCAACTGCTATTACATGTCCTGCAGCCTAGATATGCTGTTAGCTTAGCAGGAATATTACTTACCAAGGACCATTAATCAATTGTCCAGGAGCGGGAGAATAGAAATTGTGTCTGAAAAAGAATGGCATTTGAATTTATATGGAAAGTAAATATGGTAATGTACAATCTGTTAATTACAGAATTAATTTGAGCTAATTGTCCTCCTCGGGTTAATGGTTATTATGCAGCTGCTGAGTTGTGTTTTCTGCTTGGCACTCTTTATATATATATATATATATCAGACCGACCGATGGACATACTTTAATATTAAGAATTGGAATGTTCTTTATTCTTCCTGCTGTTATAGTATATATATATATATATTATTTCTTCCAAAGCAGGAATGACTCATGATCTTAACCGTTTTACCGCCAGACTGAGGAAGATTGAGTGCGATTCCTGCGACACCAGTAACTCCACCCCTCACCTCATCGTCCCTCTCTTTCACTCTCTCTCTCTTTCACTCTCTCTCTCCCTCCCTCCCTCTTTCTCTCCGCCTGCCCTGCCCCTCCTCTCCAGGTGACAGAGATCCAGGACTGGAGCGCGGCCAGCCCTCACAGCGCTGCCTACGTCCTGTGGGACAATGGGGCCAAGAACCTTTATAGAGTCGGCTTCGAGGGGATGGTGAGGACACTTCCAGCCAACTCTCACAAACATACTTACACACACACACACACACACACACACACACACACACACACGATCAGCTGTCAGGTGACCTTTGTGTTTGGCTCTTTCTGGTGCTGCCAGGCCATTGTGTGAGCCAGGCAGCCAGCATGTGCACGGCCTCATTGTCGGGGCAGCTGGAAGGGGGAAAGTATCTCCATGATAAAAGCAATCTGTTCCCTCCTGCTTTCATGAGGAGGAGAGTGAACATGGAGGTCAGCTTTGGGGGCGGGGTTCCTCGGGGGAGGGCGGGGCCTCCGCACGAGCCAGAAACGACAGGCCTTTCTCTCATTGGTGGAGACCACCCCCTGCTTTTTTACGAACGTGAGCCAATCAGGTCGCTCGGTTGTGTAACAGATTCGTCCTTTGTCATTTTAATAGGCAGATGACGGTTTTAGGGGAGGTTTAGGAGACGGCATCTGCTGCTGGATTAAACCAACCAGGGATCCCACCCCCGCTGGAAATGCTAAAAAATTAATATACGGCCTCCAGCGTCAAAGGCAAGATCCGGTAGACAAAGTTACAAAGGTCGGCAGAGGTTACGCTGCGCTCACACGCTTGCGTTTCATGCGTGTCCGTCACCGTATGGCGGAAGGCGTGTCTGCCGCACGCAACAACAACCAATCACATTGTCCGAAACTGCGCTCGCAACAGCCAGTAGATTCTCCGAACCTGCTAGCGCGCACTATTTTGAAAAACCACCCGGCTTTTCGTTTAGTGCTTTACATTACATTACATTACATTACAGTCATTTAGCAGACGCTTTTATCCAAAGCGACTAACAATAATTGCATTTAACGTAGGAAGAGCCAATTTACTACTACTTGCCAGAACTCACAAGTACATCTTCTTTCTAAAACAAGTGACTAAGAGCATAATCTAGTGCTGAAGGCAAAGTGCAAGAATCACAATCTAAAGTACAGTGCAATATAATATAATACAATAAGTGCTTAGGTGGGAGGATTGTTGTAGTACTTCTTGAAGAGATGAGTTTTGAGCCTGCGACGAAAGATGTGCTGTCATGTGCTGTCATGGATGCTAATCTGGTCGAACGTGTGGCGATCGTCTGCATTGTGGTTGAGGCGACGTGAACGTGGTGCCCGCAGGTATTGGGTACATCCTATCCTGCAAACAAACAGCGATTGTCCTCCATCTTGGTATTGAAAAATCTGAAAATCCCGCCTTGCGACGACGTCTTTCTCCGTCAAGACATCTGATTGGTCGGCAGCTCCAGCAACGCATCTGAAAACATTTCTCAACTTTCGACGCTAGCAACGCAGGCAACGCAACGCACCGGGACAACAACGGAACCAGAATGCCATTCGGCTGCAGCCATTGAAAGTGAATGGCATCCGTCAATGTTGACGCATCAAACGCAAGCGTGTGAGCGGCCCGTTAGCTAGCAACGCAGCGCCAGCGCATCTCAACGATCAGCCGCGCACCACTGCCGGATCCGGCGTCACACGGCGCCGGCGGTGGCTCCGCCTCGGCCGGACAGACGCGTCCCCCCCTGCCCTCTGACCCCGTCGCGGTGGCTGCGCATCTCTGAGTCACCCCAAATTATATGATACAATCAGCCCCTCCCTCCCCTCTCCTCGGTAATGGAATCATTCGCTGTCCTTGCCTGCCCTATAATGGTTGCTGTCGCTGCTGTCTACGCTCTCTACAAGCACCGGCACAATGCCATTATGACTGGAGGTGTGATTTCTCTGTGACTTTGCTTATTATCTCCCCCCCCCCCCCCCCCCCGATCACCATAATGGAACAGTCCAGCTAATTCATTTAACCCCTCTTTCCCCTCCCTCTGCAGTCGGACCTGAAGTGCGTCCAGGACGCCAAGGGAGGCTCCTTCTACAGAGATCACTGTCCCGTGCTGGGTGAGTAGCGCCCGGCAGCCGCCGTCATTATTGCACCAACCCCCCCTCCCTCCCCCTCACACGCCGGCGATCTGGTGCAGTGGAGTCCAAGGGCACGAGGAGGAGGAGAAGCACACCCTCCCCCCCTCCCCCTCCGGGGCGCGGTGGCCTCTGGCCACTAGATGGCAGCGCCGCACAGACGCCCGGGCCCGGGGAGACGGGTGCAGGGTCACACGCAAGCACAGCGTTCCCAGAATTCCGTACCCCCCTTCCCCACCCACACACACACACACACACACTCTCCCCCTCCGACCGGGGGAAGGTCCGGCCTCTAGTGCGCCCGGGCCCTGCGTTTGGCTCCGGACCCGGGCACTGCGGCAAAAGGACGCGGCGGACTGCGTAACAGCGCAGCGTGTCACCCAGCCGGTAATGGATGGTTCCTCTGCCCCCTCATCAGGCTCTAATCACTTTTTTGAGGTCTAGCCTCTTGGGTGTTTATTTGTTTTTTTTTACCCCCCCAGGAAGTTTGTTTGGAACCTGCACACGTTTCACTAGCTCCAAACATCTGAAAGTGTCCTAAAGCGCACGTGGTACTGCAGAACGTGAATGGTCAGCCCCCCCCATCCCCTCCCCCCCTCCTCTCTCTCCGCAGGCGAGCAGAACGGCAACCGGAACCCCGGGGGCCTGCAGATCGGCGACCTGGTCAACATCGACCTGGACTTGGAGATCGTCCAGTCCCTTCAGCACGGCCACGGCGGCTGGACCGACGGCATGTTCGAGACGCTCACCACCACCGGCACGGTGTGCGGCATCGACGAGGACCACGACATCGTGGTGCAGTACCCCTCCGGGAACAGGTGAGGGGGACGTGTGTGTGTGTGTGTGTGTCTGTGTGTGTATGTGCGCACGCAAGTCTGTGTGACATTAGTGTGTGTGCTTGTGTACATGCGTTGTATGCGTTTACGTCACATCAATACAGAGGCCGTGACATTTTTATGCGGTCTGTACGATGCGAGTGGTGTAACCTGGTGACATTTGTGTGTGTGTGTGTGTGTGTGTGTGTGTGTGTGTGTGTGTGTCTGTCTGTGTGTGTGTCCGCGTCCCAGGTGGACGTTCAACCCGGCGGTGCTGACCAAGGCCAACGTGGTGCGCAGCGGGGAGGTGGCGGCCGGGGCCGAGGGGGGCACCTCCCAGTTCCTGGTGGGAGATCTGGTCCAGATCTGCTACGACATCGACCGCATCAAACTGCTCCAGAGGGGCCACGGGGAGTGGGCCGAGGCCATGCTGCCCGTAAGCACCACACACACACACACACACACACACACACACACACACACACACTGGGGCTGCTACGGTTATTGTTACTTGGTGTTCGGCCATACATACGCCGTTACATGACTTGGGGGCGGCTGTAGCTCAGTTGGTAGAGCGGGTCGTTCAATGATCGAAGGGTCGGTGGTTCGAATCCCAGCTCCGACTGTCCACATGTCGAAGTGTCCTTGAGCAAGACACCTAACCCCAAATTGCTCCCAATGAGCAGGTTAGCACCTTGCATGGCAGCTACCGCCATTGGTGTGTGAATGTGTGTGTGAATGGGTGAATGAGAGGCCATTGTAAAGCGCTTTGAGTGCTGCTAAGGTGGAAAAGCGCTATATAAGTGAAGTCCATTTACCATTTACCATTTACCCACCGGCCCCACCGCTGTGTTGCTTTTTTTTTAAACCCCGTTTAGTTTATTTTCGTGCGTCAGCGCCCACGTTTATCAAATCAAAACGAATTTGTAAAATACCGAGCGCGTTCTGCTCTGCTCCACTCGCTCCCGTCACGTGCACAGTCACGTGCGCAGGCGGTGTGTGAGCCAGGCACACAGAGCGAGGTGTCAGATTTCACTTTCACGTTAGCCCTTCACACACACACTTCCCTGTTAGGGATGTCAGTTTTGGTTTAATTTTCTTTCGATTCACCGACACCCGACAACCGGTAACTAGCCGGTAAAAAAAATTATTTTAAAGAAAAAAACCGCAAATGACGTGAATTAAAGAAAATGTGCCGTTTTCCTTTGTCCAGAGCTCCATTGACTCGGTGCGCTGTCCAGGTTAGAGGTGCTGAAATGTTAATGAGCTGTGTTTTAACCGTCTTGCCTTTTATTAGCTATTTTATGACTATTATCTACCTCTGCGCGGAGGAGGTGTTGGTCCAGGAGGCTGGAGGTGATAGGGTAGGTGCTGGAGATTGAGACGTCTTTTTCACAGTCGTAGCGCACTTCAGAGTTCACAAGACAGGCAAGATCTCCGTCATCATTTGCCAGTAGTCGTCCTGGAGCTTCTCGGGAGTTTTTTTGACGGAACGGTCAGACAGAACGGCTGTGACCGCCCATCTTGTGATCCATCTTGTCTTTGTAGACTGGATCGGTTTGCGCTGTGGTAGCTGCATCTGAAGCCCCCTTTCCTTTCAGTGGAGGGTGGCTGTGGCTCAGCCTGTGTCCCAGCAGTGACAATGTCACAACACACATAAACACCGAAGCCGTCGTTAACGTCGAGCCGCAGCGTGCGCGCCTAACATGGCGCAGTGTCCCAGAGGAGGCGCTCGGGGGAGCTAGCCGCCGCAATATTCTTGGTGTCATCGTGGACGCAGGCCGACACACGGCCGCCGAGACCCCGCGTCTCTACCGCCACGGTCAGCTTCTCTGCGAGATCGTAGTCGTGACACAACTTTAGTTTTGCGAGTGCTGTCCAGCAGTCGGTGGTCAGAGCTAGCTCGTCTGCCTCGGCCAGCTCGACTTTTAGCTCATCCTTCCTCTCCTTAAACTGTTTTTCAAGGCGTTTGGTCACAGTAGCTCTCGAGGGCGTAACGCAGGCATTCCCAAACTGTGAGGTAACCACCGAGCTAACTTAGATGTGTAACATTACGGGCTAGCTAACGCTGCCTTGCAAAATGGACACATTTTGGGGGGTTGGGGGGGGGGGCGCGGGTGTGTCACTGTTTTCTGAGGGGAGGCCCACATTGATGGAGTTTGGGAACCCATGGCGTAACGTATTCGGGCTCAAGGTCCCGAACCAGACGGCTCAGTCCCTCGCCCTCCACCACACCGATCGGCAGCATATCGGCTGCGATCGTTTCGCACGCCGACTGGGCGATGGCCTCAGAACGGCGCGCGTCACACTTTCTCCCGCCGGCCGGCAACGACGGGATCTTTGGCTGCGATGAGCCGTCCTCGGAGAGCAGGGCACCTGGAGGCTTGTTGTTTGTTTGTTTGTTTTTTTAAATATATTTTTAGGACTTTTCAGCTTTAATGGACAGGACAGTGTAGAGAGACAGGAAATTTGGGAGAGAGAGAGAGAGGGGGGGGGACATGCGGCACAGGACCCGAGCCGGGAATCGAATCAGGGTCCGCCGCGCGAAGGACTAGCCTTCATATGGGGCGTGCCTTACCCGGTGAGCTACCGGGGCGCCCCTGGACGCTTGTTCCTAATGTGGTAGAGCACAGTGCCAGTACTACTGCTATACTGCAGAGTAGCTTCACATCGTTTACATTTGACTTCATCGTCTTTCTGGAGGAAATGCACGTTTCATTTTCTTTTC
>NC_140257.1:11505516-11520344 GCF_949987555.1 Borostomias antarcticus
AGAAAGTGTATTATCTGGCGCAGGAGGAGAGTCTCCTAGGAGAGCTGGCCATAGATGATCCGATTACACTCGGCCGGTTCCTACTTTAGCTATTGATAGCCGGCTGCAGCTCACGTTATTACAGCACCGGTCAAATGCGCCGACTCCGCGGGCACGCCGTCCCGTGGCGCTCCGCTCCGTCAACGCGGGTCTGAAGTGACCGTGCCTCCAGCTGCAGTGTGATCAGCCCCTGAGTGGACTCTACTGCTGCAATATTGTGTGTGTGTGTGTGTGTGTGTGTGTGTGTGTGTGTGTGTGTGTGTGTGTGTGTGTGTTTGTTTATGTCCGTGTGTGTATACGCGCGTGTGTGTTTATGTCCGTGTGTGTGTGTGTGTGTTTATGTCCGTGTGTGTATACGCGTGTGTGTGTTTGTCGGTAAGTGCGGTGAGGGCTGGCTAGGAGCCCCTCCGCCTTTCAGCGGAATTATTTGCTGAAGGCGTCCGTGGCGAAGCTCGGCCAAGCGCTCCGCCCGCCAGGATCAGACGTCTGGAGGCTCCCGAAGGAGCCCGCATGAATATTTATGGCCTGAAGTATTGCAGTGCTGCAGTTGGTGATCAAACACGCTGTCCTCCACGCGCACGCACACACACACCCACACACACACCCACACACACACACACACACACACAGACCTTATTCCAGATGACAGGCAGGCTACCTGGCTGATTCACTTAAACACACACACACAGTCGCACACATTATTCTGATTTATCCAGATGTACAGGCAGGGTACTGATTCGCTGAAACACACACACCCACACACACACACACACACACACACTCACAGACCTGTCATGTGTTTGCAGGTGAACGGGCAGTGTGCTGGACACACGGCCATGCAGGCGGCCAGTCAGAACGGTCACGTGGACGTCCTCAAGCTGCTGCTGAAGCACAGCGTGGACCTGGAGGCCGAGGTCAGTAACACACACGCACACGCGCACACACACACACACACACACACACACACAGACCTTATTCCAGATGACAGGCAGGTTACCTGACTGATTCACTTAAACACACACACACCTAGTTGCTGCCAGTATCTATTTCTTGCCAACTAGAATTTTATCAGGTCGCGCACCGCAACTCAAAATGTTCTCATAAGCAAATATTGACCAGAGGGAGCCAACATTAGGTGTAACAGTTTGAACATTTCATATCACGGCTTTAGTGACCAAAATGACCGCGGTTATCAGTATTATCACGGTATTGTTAAAATATCCTGAAATGGTTCAAAAGGTACTGATACACACACACACATCACTATTATTCTTTTTCAGTCATTTTACTCAATCGCACACACACACACACACACACACACACACTTTTTCTCAATTGATACTATGCCTCTCTTCTTTCAAGTGAAACTAAACGCTGGGCTCACGACCAGCCTACGAAAGCAGAACGCGCAGCGTCTTTACAAGAGTAGGTTACACCGAAAGCTTCAGGTTACATTATTGACACAAGCTATTAGCAAGTTAGACGGACAAACCGTGACTTTCCCATCCATCCCAGAATTCCCACATGCTCGTTACCTTCAGACTCAGTCCTCTAAGAAGGCGGGTCAATCTCCGCAGCTCCGCCTTCCGCCATGCTCGGGAAGCAACAACGAATCCGCCTTGACGTCAGACAGTATTTACCGTGGTAATGCGCTAATCAAACACGGCTTTAATGATAAATCATTTTGAGACGGTAATACTGACCGTCGGGAATTTTTACCGTGAGGGAGCATGGGGTTAGTGAACCTGTGTGTGTGTGCTTGTGTCTGTGTCGGCGCCGCTCGCAGGACAAGGACGGCGACCGGGCGGTGCACCACGCGTCCTTCGGCGACGAAGGCTCGGTCATCGAGGTGCTGCAGAGGGGCGGGGCCGACCTGAACGCCAGGAACAAGCGGCGCCAGACGCCCCTGCACATCGCCGTCAACAAGGGCCACCTGCAGGTGGTCAAAACCCTGCTGGACTTCGGCTGCCACCCCAGCCTCCAGGTACGGCACACACACACACACTCACACACACACAGTATCGGGGTTAACGCGTTAGAGGGCGGGCGGACGGCGGTGACTGACCGGATGTCGCCCCCCCCGCAGGACTCCGAGGGAGACACGCCCCTCCACGACGCCATCAGCAAGAAGCGGGACGACATGCTGTCGGTGCTGCTGGAGGCGGGCGCCGACGTCACCATCACCAACAACAACGGCTTCAACGCGCTGCACCACGCCGCCCTGCGCGGGAACCCCAGGTAGAGCGCCGCGCCGCCATCTCTCTCCGGAAGTCTGCTTTTGATATGTCTTTTTTTATGTGTTTTTATTATTATGATTATTTTTTGATCATGCCCTTGCAGTGGATTCGGGTTTAACGGGTTGCAGTTTCCGCCGCGAAACACCTCCTCCGCATGGCGTGTCTTTGTATCGGCCGCGCTCCGCCGAGAGTGTGTATATGTGTGTGTGTGTGTATGGGCTGTGGGAGAACCCCCCCGCGCGGGTTCCGCGTCGGCGCTGCGGCGCTCCTCGACCGCGGCCATTTCTGTCCCCACCCAGTCCCCCCCCCCCCCTCCGTGACAGGCTATTCTCGTCCTTCACGCACGAGAGGACGAGCGGAGAGCTTAGACAGACTGCGGTCTACTGGGGGGCGCGGGGGGGCGGGGTCTGATGGCTGATAAGCCCGGGCCGTAGAGGTGGACGGGGGCCATCCACCTTTCACCCCCCCCCCCCCCCCCCCCCCCTGGGTGTTCCAGGAAAGTCAGCAGCTGTCCCTGAGGCCAGGGTCCCGTCCCTGTCCCCCTGTCCGCCTGTCCTGCCGCGGTCAGGCTGACTGGAGGGACGTCCGTGTCACCACCCCCCCCTCTCTCTGACACACATTCCGCTGGCGCCCGGACAAGCAGGATTGGGGTCAGAGGGTTGTGGAGCAACCTGGCGCTCCAACTCTGTCTGGCCCTGGCCTGGTCTGCCAGCTCCACACACACACACGCGCACACACACATGCACACACACACACACACACACACACACTGATAGATAGCCAGTTAGAGGGATAATCTGGGCCGCAATCAGCCATGAGGCTGACATTCTATTACCAGCCCGGTGCTCAGAGATGCATCGGAGTCATTTTTCATAACCGCCATGATTCTTTTTTTTTTCTCTCTCTCCCCCTCTTACTAGTCATAACATCAAAAGACGGGAGACAAATCTTTCCACTTAAGCGCCCTGGTGAACCGCGCGCTGCTCTGTTCAAGGCAAGGCTGGAAGTATAGAAGCAAAGTGGTCCCCTATAGCGGATTATACTGACCCTAACCCCCCTCCCCCCCTCCCCCACCTCCACTCCCTCTGCCGTCCAGCGCATGTGACATCACGGGCCGCGCGGTATCGACTCGCGAGGTGAAAAGGCGCCGGAGTCGGCGTTTTATAGCGCGGCGCCCCCGGCACGGCGCCGCCTTCAGAGCCACCGAGATGTATGTCGGGCCGCCGCAGTCCGGCCATTTACTTTTATTTCGCGCTCGGGCGCCCGCGGCGTCGCAGAGGGCCGGGTCTCCGAGGCGAGTGTCCGTCCCCCCGCCCCCCCTCCCGGCTGCAGCGAAAGCACTCGGAGGGCCGCGTTTATTTTTGTGCTTGTGGGGAGCCGCCGTCACGACTTGAGTGTCAACTCTCACGGCAGGCGGTGCAGCAGAGTCGTATACCTGAAGAGTTCCCTCAGCGGGCGTGTTAAAATACTCTGCCACCCCCCCACTCCCCCCCCACCCCCCCCCAACGCCAACTCTGAAGCTGTTAACGCAGCGTCTGTTTGTTGTCGAGAATTCAACAGCCCAGCCTCAGTAATGACGTTCCGGCTGGGTTCCTCCCTCTCGTCGTTGGGCTCGGGGAAGCGGTCGGCCAGTGTGTGTGTGCGCCGCTACTAGTGCAGTTTCTATGATGTCAAAACCGCTCTGTGTAAAAGCCCCCCCCCCTCCCCCCCCGGTATCACTGGTTGTCCTGCAGTATTGTCTCTTTCTATAAGGCACCAGATATGACACACACTAGGAGCTGGAGGAGTGTGTGTGTGTGTGTGTGTGTGTGCGTGTGTGTGTGTGTATGTGTGTGTGTGTGTGTGTGTGTGGAGACACACACCGGGGCCGTGCGAGCGCGGGCAGGCCTTCCGGGGGCGGAGTAGCCGTAGTTAAAGATGGCGGCGCGCAGGCCGAGGGCAGGTGACGGATGGGGGACGACCGTGCGGAGTTTGAGACGCAGAGACAAATCAACCCCACCGGCGGGGGCCACGCACTAATGTGGCAGCCACGCCATATATCACCCCTCTCATTACTCACACACACACACACACACACACACACACACACACACACACACACACACACACACACACAGAAACGAGCAGCAGCTTTTTACTGTGCAGGAGGCCTAAATGGTTTGTGTTACAATTTGCTCGGTGGGTAATCGTGCTGTTTGGGGAAGACTCGGATGTTCCACTTGCCGGTCACGTGCGCGTGTGTGTGTGTGTGTGTGTGTGTGTGTGTGTGTGTGTTTACCGCAGCCTCTGGCTGCGAGAGGGGCTGGTTCGTCTCAGCGGTTCTCCTCCTCTGCTGGGAGGCAGTAGTTGCTACAGCGCTGTAAACAGTATGATTAATATCCCCTGACTCACAAACGGCCGCCGGCCCCGCCCCTTTAACAGGGACACCCCGCACCCCTTTAATTCACCCACGGGCAGGACGCCCCCGTACGGTATAATCGGATCACCCGGGGCGGGGGATCGGGACAGCGTCCCCTCCCGGGCTAATGGCTCGGCCCAGCTAGCAGAACTAATGGCGAGCGCCGTAATGGCGGCCGTCATAATTATCGCGCCCGGGGGAAGAGCGTTCCGGGCCCCGCGGAGAGAGAGACGGGACGCGTAGCGGCGCTCGCTGGCATGTCTGGAATCAGGAGCGCCTCCCCGTCTCTTCTCAAAAACACTCAGCGATTAGTCTAATCTGGGAGACTGGGAGGAGCAGGAGGAGGAGGGGGGGGGGGGGGTGTGTTGCTATTTGCGCGCAACACAAAGGTGTATCAACGGAAACGCTATCAGCCACTCGAGCGGCGAGCGGCCCTGGTTTGTGTCGGGTTGGCGTGCCTGACCGCTCACTCAGAGACTCGCCCAGGCCCCGCGCCATTCACATCAGCGCCCTGTTTTAGTCACGGTCGTCCGAGCTGCCGCGTGATCTATAGCCACCGCGCCGTAGCGCTATTCTTTTAGGGTGTGTCTCGACTTGTCTCTGTCTCAGCTAGTCTCACAGGTCAGTTTGATATGAGCATGCAGGGAACGCCAAGTGTGATGCAATGCTGTACGTGAGAGAGAGAGAGAGAGAGAGAGGGAGGGAGACTGAGTGAGGGAGGGAGGGAGGGAGGGAGGGAGGGAGGGAGGGAGGGAGGGAGGGAGGGAGGGAGAGTGAGTGAGTGAGTGAGAGAGAGTGAGATGGAGAGAGAGAGAGAAAGGGAGAGAGGGAGAGAGTGAGTGAGAGGGAGAGAGAGAGAGAGGACAAGAGCGATGACAAGATGCAGAGAGAAGGGTCTCTCGGTTTGATTTGCCTGCCTGTACTGCGGCACTGGCTCGTGTGTGTGTGTGTGTGTGTGTGTGTGTGTGCGTGTGCATGTGCGTGTGTGTGTGTGTGTGTGTGTGTGTCCGTGAGGGGGTCTGCTCCGGTGATTTGTGTGTTCAGTTGTCGTCCTCTGGAGCATCTGGCTCTCATCTCCCTCCTCTTCTTCCACCGTCTCAGGCTCCAGGAGGAGGGGGGGGGGCATAACTCGTCGGTGTGTGTGTGTGTGTGTGTGTGTGGGTGTGTGTGGGTGACTACTCCCTTCTTCCCTTTGCAGTCCTTAGAACACTCAGATCTGCACTTTTAAGCAGTTGTGTCCGCGTCCACCCCACACCACTGTGTAGGCCTGTACCTCCCCCCCCAAACCCCCACTCACACACCCCCCGCCACCCCCACCCCCCTCTCCTCAACACCACCACTACCCCACCGTGACTAACTGATGTCACCCCACCGCCGTCCAGACGGTCAGAGGGGCCGTCCGGCGCGCCCCTGCCCTGCTATTTTTAAAACGGACGCCGCCGACGAGCGCGCCCGGCCGGAATACCAATCTCCGGGGGGGGGGGGGGAGTGAGAGAGGGTCGGCGACGAGGACAGTCAGAGAAAAGAACGCGGAGCGACACCAACACCAGGAAGCACGTCTCTCTTCGGCTCTCTCTTTATTTGTCAGGAAACAAGGGACAGGGTTCAGCATGGAACATGACACTCAGATCAATAATCACTCACAGGCTGTGGAAAACGTCCAGGGGGCCGAGGCTGAAGTCATTATGGCACACATGTCCAGATTGTAACACACAATTATTATCGAAGACACGCCTTGGACAGGAGGAGGGGGGGGAGGAGGGGTGGTGCTTCCTGTAGTCATCAAAGCATAGCTACAGCTGGTTGAAGGGGACCAAATCCATTCAAGAGGTGATTTGGTTCCATTTTACCAGCTTTAGCAAAGCATTGTGGGTCGGCGGGCCCCGGGAGGGGCCTGTCGGGAGGAGGGCGGGGCCAGGCGTCCTCCTGACCAGTCAGCAGAGCCAGGGAACCAACCGCTGGAAGCAAGAGAGAAGACAGCTCACATGTGAACAAACATCACCTGGCAAGACGTGTACTAGCGGAGGGAGAGATAGACTAGTGTCCAAGAAGCCCTTCTCTTATATCCTTGACTATTCCCCCTGCATCTTCCACTTACTACATACTAAAAAATGAATAGTGTGCATATATATATTTAGTGTATGTGTGTATATATATATATATATATATATATCCTGGGTATTTTTCGAAGTTGTGTTTTCAGCTCTCCCAGAGAGTGAGAGGGATTGTTTCCTGAGGAAAGGGCGATGATGGCGTCTCGGTGCACTCGAGTCAAATGTCCCGGTGTCATGTAGCAATTACAGGCTCTGAAGGATGGGCCCGCCGCGGGCACGCCGCTGCTCAGGTCACTGTGACGGCCGACACACACACACACACACACACACACACACTCTCCCGCAGGAGCACCGGGCCCCGCGTCAAGTCACAACTCTAATTCGGCACGGCCCCAAACCCCCCATCCGGACGACGCGATCGGTCGGCGTTTTTTGGACGGCGGCTTTTCTTCGGCGTCCTTCCCCCGCGCCTTATCGGCCGTTCGGCAGCGGAGAGAGTCGCTCGCCCGGGGTGTTCAGCGACAGCTGAGGGACAGACGGGGCCGGCGAGAGGGAACGCGGAGGTCAGCGCAGAGCCAGCTAGATATGGCACCGCACACACACACACCCACACACACACACACAGGGTAGAGTCAGATGGTCGGGCAGCTGGCCGCCCACCTCGTCCGCTGGCCATAACAGGGCAAGAGCAGGAGGACGACAGGCCCAGGGTATTTGATAATGTCAGCATCTGCTGCGCGTGTCACTCAGGCATGCGGGCGGCGGCCGGGGCGGCGAGGTCGGGAGGAAGCCGGCGACCCGGCAGAGACGGAAGCGGGCGACACTCAGCTAAGAGATGTCTCGACCGAATAAGAGACAGACAGACAGAGACACATGGGGGACAGGCCTGGACAGAGACACCAGGATAGGGAGTTGGACAGAAGATTGTAACGGCAGGTTAAGTCAAGAGTTCTCGTTTTTGGTCTCCCAAGGTCTGGCGTCGTTCGGAGACTTCTAGACTCGCTTGAATTATTCCAGCACTTTTGTCCTCACGACTCCAATATAAATTGCACTGAGGTAAAAAAAGAAAAGAAATAATGTATTATTAAAAAAAGGACAGGTAGGTTACAGATCCCATTCCTTCCTACCCGGGGTTTAAATCTCGAGCGTTTCTTTCTCCCCCCCCCTTCTGTCCAGATGTCGCCGGAACGGGAAGGCAGACCGTCAGCGTTAAGAACACTGCCCGAGCCCCACGCCGTTCCTCTCATGTATGGCTAATGGAATAAGTCCTAGCGCCACCCTCGGCATATTAATCAAGCCACAATGGAGTGTCACGGCGCGCTTCATTAGAATATTCATACGGCGCCGGGGCGGCGCGCACCCGCTTCCCACAGCCGCTCTCCTGCTCGCAGGCGGGCGTTTTTTGCTCTACGAGCTCGCCTTTTCCCCCGAAGTTACGGTTTTTGATTTGGTTTGAAGCATTTGGTTTGATGAAGCTGCTTCTCCGGAAGTTTCTTTTGGATAATTAGGTAGCCGGCCATCCGTCGGGATGGAGTTTATCTAGCTAGCCTGTAGGCCAGGGCCTGTCTGCTAATGAACGTTTGTTAGTTTTTGACCGCGGCGCGTTGTCTGGTCGTGGAACACTACGACAGACACTTTGTTCAAGTGGAATATTACTACCTGGAAAACGAGCAGAGCCTCTAGTCAGAAGAAGTGCAGCAGGGGTTAGTGTGGCTGAGAGGGGACAGGAGGACCAGGGGTTAGTGTGGTAGAGAGGGGACAGGAGGACCAGGGGTTAGTGTGGTAGAGAGGACAGGAGGACCAGGGGTTAGTGTGGTAGAGAGGGGACAGGAGGACCAGGGGTTAGTGTGGTAGAGAGGGGACAGGAGGACCAGGGGTTAGTGTGGTAGAGAGGGGACAGGAGGACCAGGGGTTAGTGTGGTAGAGAGGGGACAGGAGGACCAGGGGTTAGTGTGGTAGAGAGGGGACAGGAGGACCAGGGGTTAGTGTGGTAGAGAGGGGACAGGAGGACCAGGGGTTAGTGTGGTAGAGAGGGGACAGGAGGACCAGGGGTTAGTGTGGTAGAGAGGGGACAGGAGGACCAGGGGTTAGTGTGGTAGAGAGGGGACAGGAGGACCAGGGCTCAGGACATATCTGTGGCTACTGGGGGACGGGGGGCCAAAGAGGGAGAGAGAGGGAGAGAGAGGGAGAGAGAGAGAGGGAGAGAGAGAGGGAGAGAGAGAGAGGGAGAGAGAGGGAGAGAGAGAGAGGGAGGGAGAGAGAGGGAGAGGGAGGCTGGGTATTAGAATGGGTGAAATTGCTAGATATGAATAGCAGGCCATGCAAACAGCCACCTGCCTCTCTCTGTCTCTCTGTCTCTCTCTGTCTCTCTCTCTCTCTGTCTCTCTCTCTCTCTCTGTCTCTCTTTCTCTCTCTCTGTCTCTCTCTCTGTCCCCTTGCCTTTATTTGTTTGAAGCAGTCAGTCGACAATTGGAATCAGCTGACGGGCCGAAGTCGACCCTGATCCTGCATTGTCACTTTTCGATGGCCTAATCTGGCGGCCGTGTGGCCCAGCAAAGCATTTGGCAAGCATAGCAAACATGAACAATGAGGACAGGAATCTGGGTAGGCGGTCGGGGGGGGGGTCAGAGGGGTTGGTGGAGGGGCGAGAGGGGGTGGTGGGGGTGGGGGGGGGCATAGCTGGAGCAGGGTTAACACAGCAGCCATATGATACAGCACTGGGGTCGGGCCAGCCTCTAGCGGCGACGGCGGCCCGGGCGCCTCTCTGATCTGCCTCCTCAGCAACTCTCCCTCGCTCAACCGGCTCGTTCGCTTATCGTTTAGGAAAGAAAAAGGAAACGGCAGAGTTTTCGCCCCGATTTGCCTTCCCCTGCCTCCTCCCAGGCCGCCGTGGGAGGAACCGGCAGTGAGATTATAGTATTAAACTCCCCCCCCCTCCTCCTCCTCCTCCTCCTCCTCGCCCCCCCCCAGCCCGGCGCTAAGTTGCAGCTGGCCACCAGTCAAGGGCCGTTATGCAGTAAAAACCCCCACGCCGATGAAAGGAGGCCCTGTTGGTATGGCGATGTCGCAGGGCGGTTAGTCAACCTTTCAGCCGGCGGAGGTGAGCGAACTCCCGGCGCCACACACAGAGAGAGAGAGACGCCACACGCCACGACGGACTGCGCCCTACATATGCTGCTGTCTAGATATAGACACAGTCGCTCCTTAGAAGTGACAGGATGGCTCGGTTAGGGGAGGGGGGGGGGGGGGGTTCTTGCTATATCAGCCAGTTTGAGAAAGTAGTAAGTTACTGCAGTGAGACTGCCCAGAGACAGTATAGCCAATGTATAAGTTCTATACCACTTGCATTCACTCTCTCTCTCTCTCTCTCTCTCTCTCTCCCCCCCCCCCCTCTCCCTCCCTCCATCTCTCTCTCCGTCCGCCATACTTGCGTACACGCCCGACGCCGCCGGCGCGTTCACAATCTCCACAGCAACACAGATGGTCACACGGCAAGAGCCCATAGCGTGCTCCCTTCACCAATCAGAACAGTCCTCACCCCAGAACAGTCGTCACCCCGCGCGGTCTCGCGCCTCGCCAGGGATACATACTTCTTTACATTCCATAGCGACCATATACATATGGGTACATAAAGAAGTATGGACACCAAGCAGGCAAAGCCAGTCCACACACTCGCGCCATCTGTCACAAGGTGGGAAGACATTAGTAGCAGAAAAATGAACAGATTGGGCGTTTCTGTGTGTTTTTTCGTGTCCTCACCGTCCCCAGAATGTAGTAGGAGCGTGGCACGGCGTCATCGTAAGGTGACTTTGAGCGTGAATTCAGATCAACGCTCAAGCCACCCCCCCCCCCCCCCCCCCCCTCCTCTCAGCTAGCCGGCAAGCCAACCCCCCCCCCCCCCCGTTCCTCCACGCAGATCAAACATGTTCCAGTCCATACCATAGGAGATTGTCCTGGTGACCCCAGCTGTCCTCCACCAAAACTGGGAGAAACCATTCGGAGCAGGGGAGGGAGGAATAGGAGCTTCCAGGTTCTTTTTCCTTTTTTTTTCTCTCTTTTTTTCTTTCACACAGCAGCAGAAGGTTGTCCTTGTCTTCAGGAAGAAGGAAAAAAAAACGAGGAGGAGGAGATAGAGGTTGGGCAGAAAGCGGCGAAGAAGAAGGGTGACTTTTTTCTCCTTCAGCAAAGTGTCCTTGGTAGTGGCGAGCCTCCTGGCCACCTCTCCACGCGCACGCCGTGGTCCTTGTGTCCTGGGAACGAGGGGCGCAGCTAAACACAGTACTCACTCCCTCGTCCCCCCCCCCCTCTCTCTCTCCCTCTCTCTCTCTCTCTCTCTCTCTCTCTCTCTCCCACCCTCTACCCCTTCTCCCTTACTAGTATGCACCTCCCTCCCTCCCTCCCTCCCTCCCTCTCTCTCTCTCTCTCTCTCTCTCTCTCTCTCTCTCTCTCCCCCCCCCCCCCCCCCCCATGCCTTCCCTGTCTCCTGTATCAGCTCCAGTCCTCAGTGGCGTGTGTGTGTGTGTGTGTGTGTGCGTGTATGTGTGTGTGTGAGCGCCTGCTGATGTTTGAAAAACCAGGGGGATCCAAGTGGAACAGGAAGCTATTGTGCGCAGGATTTGGGCTTTAGGCTCACAGGCAGGCCATAGGTCACATGCGGAGCGCTAATGCCCACTCAGCATTTGTGGATTGGCCCTGGGTGCATCGCTGGTCCCTCCCACCCCTCTCTCTCTCTCTCTCTCTCTCTCTCCCTCTCTCTCTCTCTCTCCCCCTCCCTCTCTCTCTCACTCCATTCTGGTTGATCTGTTCTTTTTACCCTTCTTTCTCAACTCCACCTCTTTTTTTCTGTCCCTGTAGCCTCACCTGTCTATGTTGACTGTGGGAGCAGCTGTTCTATGGGTGGGAGTGTGTGTGCGTGTGTGTGTGTGTGTGTGTGTGTGTGTGTGTGTGTGTGTGTGTGCGTGCGGAGAGGAAGGGGGGCCATTGATCAATAACCATTTGCATGGTGGCATGAAATGTTCAGTGAGTCTCTAATGAATCTTTACCCCAACCCAACACATTCCACAAGTCAACACCGCCCCGACCCCCCCCCCCCCACTCACACACACACACACACACACACACACACTCCCCCAGCTAGCAGGCTAGCCTCTCCAGGCTGAGGGCAGAGAGAAACGGGAGGGGGCTGGTAGCCCCCATGTTATCTCCGGGCAGCGCGGAGAGCGCGGGGAGGTTTTAACGGCGGAAAGCCGAGCGGTGGTGGTGACAGTTGTCCCCCGGCGCTAAAACGGGGGCAGGGTTGGGGGAAGGGGGGAGGGGGGGTCGGGAGGTGCGACGTCCCGTTTAGGAAATGTCACAGCCGCCCGAGAGGGTGAGCAAGCGGGGAGAGAGAGAGAGAGAGGGGCGGGCGGAATTCCTCCCGCCGGGGCGAGCTAGCGAGGCGAGGGCCGCGGGGGAGAAGAGCGCGAGCCCCCCCTCCCTCGTCCCGTCCCGGGGGGCCCGGGGGGCTGTAGCCCAGCGCCGCAGTGCTGTGTGCACCGCCTGCCCCCACACCAGCCAGCACACACACACACAGACACACACACACACACACACACAGAGAGAGAGAAACTGGGTTAGCACCTCTAGTGCTCCGGGTTCAGCCAGTGACACACATCTACCCCAGCCAGCCCATACTGTCCCCCCCACCCCCCCCCCCCCCTCCTCCTCCTCTGTGTTAATAGACTGACACAGCTGTGCACCGTCAACTCAACCCCCCCCGCCCCCCCACAGTCAGTTCAGAAGTGGCGTCCCGCCCGCCTCTCGTCGTCCCGCTGCCTCGTCATCCGTCCGACAGCCATCGGCGTCCGCGGGCTGGAAATATACGACGCGTCCCGAAAACTTCCCCCCCCCCCCCGCCGTCCGTGGAGAAGATCATGGCGACCCCCCCCCCCAACATACACACACACAACCAAGGTCCTAAAAAAAAACAGCGGCCGGCCAAAAACGGGAAGAGAAGAAAGATGAAGAAGAAGGAAAAAAACTTCCCATCAGATATTGTATCCGTCCGGCGGAGTGGGGGTGGGGGGGGGGGGGGGGCGTCCGATGCGGAGGAGGAGGCGTGAAGCGGGGTGGGGTGGGGTGGAGGGGGGGGGGGGTAGTCTCCCTCCACGCCAGCGCGGGTCTGAGTTAGAGGAGGTCCGCCGTCAGATCGAGCCGCGGAGCCTAACGAGCCCGAGGAGCTCTGCTGGCGCTGCGACATGTCCGGACCGTACCGGCAAACGCAGGAGAGAGAGAGACAGAGAGAGAGGGAGGATGAGAGAGAGACGGAACGAGGGAGAGAGAGACCGAGAGAGAGCGAGGCAAAAAAAAAATCCATGTGGACGACGGCAACTTTCCCTCGTTTCCTCCGTCGGCGCGCTTCCCTTTCCTCCTCTTCCGTACTCTTCCTCCTCCTCATCCCCCTCTCTCTCGTTCTCTCTCCCTCTGTCCGTCCGTCCAGCGAGCAGAGAGCGAGGCGCGCGGGGAGGAGAAGCCCGGAGGCGCCGCCTGGTTAAGTTCGGTCCTGCCGGCGCTGCAGAACAGTAAACCCCCGCGTCCCCCCGCGCGGCCGGCCACGCGCTTAATAACCGACCGCCGAGGAGGAGGAGGAGGAGGATGAGGCGGGCGGCGGCGGCGGACGGCAGGGCCCCGTCGGGGGTGAACTCCCCTCCTGAAAGTAGAAGAGGGGGGGGGGGGGGGGCACGGTAGGGAGGGGGGGCGGGAAGCATATATTACCTGTCAGATCAGTTTCTTATCCGGGCTGCTCCTCCTCCTCCTCCTTGGCGAGGAGCAGAGCCGTAATGACCTAGCGAGCGCTCCAGCTGCTGCAGCCGTCGCGTGTGTGTGCGACCGGGCGCACGCCTGACTCGCTGAATCAGCTTCTCTGATTGGGGGGCGGAGAGGAGGAGGAGGGAGGAGGAGGAGGGGAGGGCGCCAGAGTCAGGGAGGGGAGGGGAGGAGGAGAGGTAGGGGAAAAGAGACGCCCGCGCAGAAGAGAAGCAAACATGCGAGCGCACTCCAGCCATACCTTAGGAGGGGAAGACATTGCGCTGACATGGAGCGCCGGCGCTTGAAAAACGGGGTGGGGGGGGGGAGGAGGAGGAGGAGGAGGGGGGGTCTCTGCAGCACTCGGCTCTCCATCATGTGCATTCACACACCCAGAGAGAGAGAGAGAGAGGGGGAGAGGAACGGAGGCCCCGGTCAACAGAGCAGAGCCGGGACGCATGGAAGCCCCTCCCCCCTTATCCGTTCAGTCGACGCGCGCGAGGCGTTAAGGCCTTAGTCGCGCGCCGAAGGTCGCTCAGACGCAGCCCCCCCCCCCCGTTTTTTGTTATCCGGCGCTCGGGAGAGGGGGGGCGGGAGGCGCGGGAGCCGCTTTCACGCCGCTCACACGCCTCCTCCAGGCCGCCGCCGTCGGCGCCGTATCCTTGTAGAGGAAAGTGCTATTTTTGAGACGTGCGTGCGCGGGGGGGGGGGGGGCGGGGGCACCGGTCGCCAGCGGACGCGTGTTGAGTTCGGGTCGCACGCCGGTAGGGTCGTCGTCGTCCCCCACCCCCACTCTCCCCTCCCGCGGAGAGAAGGTCAAGGTCTGGCGAAGGGCGTGGCTGTCGGGCGCAGGGGACGCTGACGCGGCGGCGTATCAGGTCAGCGAACGAGCCGGTCGGTGTGTGTGTCTCCTTCCTCCCCCCGACCCACACATACACACACCTCTCCCTCCCCCCTCCCTCGCGGCACTGAGCTGAACGCCGAGCTCTTTATGGGCCGGCCAGGCATCCGAAACACGCACCCGTCCGACGGTCGCTGGGTCCTCTCCAGTGTCTCTCTCTCTCTCTCTCTCTCACCACCTCCCTGACCATATTTGGTCAAGCGGC
This sequence comes from Borostomias antarcticus, assembly GCF_949987555.1. Taxonomy (NCBI): domain Eukaryota; kingdom Metazoa; phylum Chordata; class Actinopteri; order Stomiiformes; family Stomiidae; genus Borostomias; species Borostomias antarcticus. The sequence continues at coordinate 11,520,134 of NC_140257.1, forward strand.
GCAAAAAATAGTCCCCGCTCAGCTCCCCCCCCTCTAACATAAGCCTTCAGCAGCTGTTGGCCGCGGACTCCGGGAAGCCCCACCCCCCCCGCCCCCCCCCCCCCCAGCCTGGCCCGCCCTATCGATTCCACCGTCCTGCAAGGCGAGTAGCGCTAGCCGCGGCACGCTAGCGTCTCCACCCCCCCCCACCCCACCCCCCCCCTGCCATTTG
>NC_140257.1:11528044-11573044 GCF_949987555.1 Borostomias antarcticus
GCTGTGACAGCGAAACATCAAGAAGGACCGATAAACCTGCGACGTATCCCACCTCGACGCGGAACGTCCCCCCCGGCGGTCCCGCGAGGCCCGGCGCCGCGCTCCGCTCAGTTCAGCGCAGGTTCAGCCTGCGTTCTCCTGTCTGTCACAGCTCCTGCTCCCTCCCCCCCTCTCTCTCTGTCTCTTTCTCTCTCCCTGTCACTATCTCTTTATCTCTCTCTCTCTCTGTCTCTTTCTCTCTCTCTGTCTCTATCTCTTTATCTCTCTCTCTCTATTCCTTTCTCTCTCTCTCTCTCTCTCTCTCTCTCTCTCTCCCTGTCCCTCATCCCTCAAACTCTCACTCTCACCCTTTACTTGTTCCCCAGTGGAGAGCAGAACGCAGGCAGACAGGCAGACAGACAGACAGACAGGCAGACAGGGAGGGAGGCAGACAGTCAGACAGACAGGGAGGGAGGCAGACAGACAGACAAACAGGGAGGGAGGCAGACGGACAGACAGGGAGGCAGGGAGGCAGGCAGACAGGGAGGCAGGAAGACAAACAAGCAGACAGACAGGGATGCAGGCAGGAAGACAGACACAGACAGATGGGTAGGCAGACAGGAAGACAGACAGATAGACAGATAGGTAGGCAGACAGACAGATAGTTAGGCAGACAGATAGATGAGTAGGCAGGCAGGAAGGCAGACAGACAGACAGACAGACAGACAGACAGACAGATACGTAGGCAGACAGACAGGCAGGTAGGCAGGCAGACAGACAGGTAGGCAGACGGGCAGGTAGGCAGGCAGACAGAGAGAAAGGAAGGCAGACAGACAGACAGATAGGTAGGCAGACAGATAGATGAGTAGGCAGGCAGGAAGGCAGACAGACAGACAGACAGATAGGTAGGCAGACAGACAGACAGGCAGGTAGGCAGGCAGACAGATAGGTAGGCAGACAGACAGACGGGCAGAGCAGACAGACAGACAGACGGGCAGAGCGGGCCTGACTGAGTCGTGTGCAGCCAGCCGGGTCACTCTCCCACAGCGCACTTACAAGAGGAGAATTGAATTAGCCGGCCTGATGCTTCCATCAGCGCAGATGTAAAGTCACTGGTTGGAGACTAACAGACATGGAGGGTAGGGAAGGGAGGGAGGGAGAGAGAGAGACCGGTGGAGAGAGAGAGAGACCGGTGGAGAGAGAGAGAGAGAGAGAGAGAGACCGGTGGAGAGAGGGGCTTTGAAGTGCCCTCGTCTAGTGAGGCACTGAAACAGTGAGGAGAGATTGGAAGTTAATAGGAGGGAGATGAGGCTCAAATGTCATTAATGAGCCTCTTAATGACATTAAGAGGAATATTATGGGCTTTTGCTAAGTAGTTTGATTGGCTGGTTAGGTGTTGCCTGGTAACACTGGGACATGAAAGGGCCAATAGAGATCTATTTATCTCAGTTCGGGATGCACGATACTGGATTTTCGACCGATATCCGATCCGCCGATCTGTTCCAACTCATCTGGCCGATAACAGATACCGATACCGATCCCTACACCTAATTGCAGAGATCATAAAATCTCTTCTGTAGTGGAATTAACATGGCCTACAGTATTATTATGCATATTCTTATCGTGTTGGCCCACCAGCAAATGCAAATGAAGCTTAAAATTATGTAATTCATTCTTGGTGCAAAATAAGATCGGAGGGGATCGGATTGGAGGGGATGGAATCGGCGGGTATCGGCGTGTTGGCCGATCTCCCATCTTGCATTTTAATGCCGATATCGGCCGATACAGATACCATGCCGATAATATTGTGCCTCCCTAATCTCAGCAAAAGCATCAGAGCAGTAGTTCTTCCACAGCATGGGCGTTAGGAGCCAATAGGCCTTTCTCAATCTGCGTTCTTACCCGTGCTTGTGTTCTTGGTGGACTTCTTGTGAAACGTCATCAGTCGCAGCCAAAGCACTTAACTGTACTGTACAGTACCAAATGGCCGCCCATTTTATGGAGGTGACTCGTGTGGACTTGAGACAGACAAGTATCCCAGAATGCATTTCGCACCAACCAGCGGCAAAATATCATTGGCAATGGCGAACCGCCGACCCTACGATCACTGGACGACCCGCTCTACCACCGAGCCACAGCCGGCCCATTAATATAGTTTTAAGATTATTTTACGCAGTATTTTAGTTGTTTAAACTTCAAGTCTGTGGTCGATTTATCAAGATGAAGCCTACTTGAAAACTAGCCCAGACGTTTTCTTAGATGCAGCTAGCTAGCTATCAAGATGGCCGTGCTGCTCATGGTAAGCTTACCCCGCTGAGAACAGCCTTATCTCTGCAAGTCCTTTTGAAATTTGCCGCTGGGTCTGTAATGGTTAAACATAATTTGTTTTGGGTATATCTAATGGGAAATCTTTGGTCTCAGAGTCTAAATCTATTATTTGTTCCTGTCTGGCAGGTTGGCCATTCCCATATCTTCTGTGAAAGCAACTGATGTTTTCACATTATCTGATACTAGAGGACAAACATCCAGGCCACATGTACGACCAGGGGCCAGGCTACCTGCTATCATCCAAATGATAGTATTATTGGCCTTATCTGATATAGAACAGTAGGCTACACAATATAATCATAAACATATCTCATTTACACTTCATCGTAGCCTGTCTGCATATAGGAATTTCTACTACCTCTAATTTTGCAGTAGATATGTTGGGAGTACCTGACAGCAGGTGATATCCTGGGGGAGGAGGAAGAGGAGGAGGAGGAGGACACGGGCGCAGACATGGCCCGGAGGGAGCTGACGGGGAGCGGTGTCTGAGGAGGGCTCGCTGCCCAGCTTCCTGTCCGCAGGCCAAACTCAAGGAGATGCAGCCTCTTCATTCTGTCCGCTGTGGCCCGCGTTGTGTGGATCTGTTAACACCGGCTGCCTGCAGCTCCTGTGTCGCTATGGATGCACTGGCGTTGGTCCACAAAACCCAGAAGCCTCTTCAACCAGCCGGTCAACGTTTAAAACCATCTTTCAAGAGATTGCCAAACCGGAACCTAGGGACATCAAAACACTAAAGCCCTTAAGACAGATGGGTTGTCAGGATGAGCCAGCGCTGGCCAGTCTGGAGGAGATGGCATCGTCCGGTTCCTCTGAAACCTTCACAGCTGGGGAGGGGGAACCGTCGGAACCGTTCCGAAAGGGGAATGCAGCGCTCAGGCTGCTTCTCGCCCGTGAAGTAATCGGAGAAGTAGAGTGTCTTGAGTTATTCCTTGCAGAAATCAACTGGAACCGTTACGGGCGCGACGGCAGCTACGGACTGCGCGCGAAGACGTCTGTGAAGGCGAAGGGGTCAAGATGAAAGGTTTAGCCGCTGATCTGATCTCCAGCACAGGTATTGAACCTATCAGACCACCCAAGAGCTTCACAGGGAGCACAGCAGAATTTGTCCAGGCATCCAATGAAGAGCATTACTGCACCGACTAATATAAAATGCTGGATACCGGATACCGTTGACATGCAACTCACCAAGCGCTTTGACCAGAAAAGCCTGCGAGTCCTGGTGGACGAATTAGAGAGGGTGCCTGCGACTGGAAAGATGCGAGACGTCGTCAACCAACAGCCAGAGCTCTGATCGGCGCTCACCGGACGTACAGTCGCCAATGTTCAAACTTGAGTTACGACTACAGTACCACCCTTGAGGCTGCCGACACCCTGAAGTATCAGCTGCCAGAGGTCCGCGAGCTCTTAGACGCTGGTGAGGCTGCTTTTTCCTGCAGAAGCAGAGAGAAGTTTCGGTTCCCCAAGTCAGGCTGAAGACCTGGCTGAGCAGCTCACTTTCGCAGAGCCGTTACCTCAGCCCCGCCGTCGCTCACATCCCGAGAAGTCGGGTTATATAGAGCAAGACTGTGAGAGGAGTTCATCTCAGCAAACGATCAAAGACGACTCGTTTTTGCGACCTTCAATTAAGCATCACCACCAGGGTCTTCCCCAGCCTCTCTCATCACCAGACTCTGCCCCAGCCTCTCTCATCACCAGACTCTGCCCCAGCCTCTCTCATCACCAGACTCTGCCCCAGCCTCTCTCATCACCAGACTCTGCCCTAGCCTCTCTTATCACCAGACTCTGCCCCAGCCTCTCTCATCACCAGACTCTGCCCCAGCCTCTCTCATCACCAGACTCTGCCCCAGCCTCTCTTATCACCAGACTCTGCCCCAGCCTCTCTCATCACCAGACTCTGCCCCAGCCTCTCTCATCACCAGACTCTGCCCCAGCCTCTCTTATCACCAGACTCTGCCCCAGCCTCTCTTATCACCAGACTCTGCCCCAGCCTCTCTCATCACCAGACTCTGCCCCAGCCTCTCTTATCACCAGACTCTGCCCCAGCCTCTCTCCACCATCACCAGACTCTGCCCCAGCCTCTCTCCACCATCACCAGACTCTGCCCCAGCCTCTCTCATCACCAGACTCTGCCCCAGCCTCTCTCATCACCAGACTCTGCCCCAGCCTGATTATCTGTTATTTGTGTTGTATTTTCATTTCCACCTTCTAAATGCAGTATACTGTGTATATGATATAGTACTGTTTGTTTTATTTTATGACTAGTCCATACCCGGGGACGCACGCTTCAATGACATGCAGACTCCTGGGGATACGTGTTGTTATCAGACAATGAATATTATTTGCGTGGGAATGGATAACGTAGTTGTTTATACCCGGGGAACGCACACGCACAACTCCGCAGACTTGGCTACAATGCTGAATGCTGACCAAAATGCTTGCAAATGCTCATATAAAATATTAAATGCCAAATCTGCAGAAAAATCCGAAAAGTCATCCCCTGCCTATGCCAGTGATCAATACCCTACCCTACCACCCCCATACCCGAACCCCCATAGCATTTCATTTCACACACTGTGGCACTGTGTACAAGAGGTCATGACGCAGTGTGTGAAGGAGTTTTCTGCCCGGGGGACTCTGACTGATGTGTGTGTGTCCCTCTCTCTCTCTCTCTCCACCCACACAGTTGATCATGGGTCTGGGCACTCAGGGGGCGGAGAAGAAGAGCGCAGCGTCCATCGCCTGCTTCCTGGCGGCCAACGGGGCAGACCTGACCATCCGCAACAAGAAGGACCAGTCTCCCCTGGACCTGTGTCCCGACCCCAGCCTCTGCAAGGCCCTGGCCAAGTGTCACAAGGAGAAGACCAGGTACGTGCGCGCACACACACACACACACACACATACACATACACACACACCAGCCGCAATACACACACACACACACACACACTCGGGCAGGGAGACGTCCAAGTCTGTTTATTGTTTGTTTGTTTATTGTATATTCAGGATCCCCATTAGCCAACGCACAAACGACGGGCTAGTCTTCCTGGGGTCCTCATAAAATACTCATGTTACAATAATAAAATACACAAGTTACTATAATAAAATGTACAAGTTTATGTTACATTAACTGTCCGTGTGTACAGTGTCGGTGTTGCTGCTGTCTTCACCCGTGTTTTCTCTACTCCTCTTCCTCCCCTCCTTTTCCTCCTCCTCCTCCTCCCCCTCCTCCTTCCTCTCCTCTTCCTCCCTCTCCTCCTCCTCCTCCTCTTCCTCACCCCCCCTCCCTCCTCCTCCCCCTCCCTCTCCTCCTCTTCCTCCTCCCTCCTTTTCCTCCTCCTCCTCCTCCTCCTCCTCCTCCTCCTCCTCCTCAGTGGTCAGGTGGGCTCTCGCAGCCCCTCCCTGAACAGCAGCAGTGAGACCCTGGATGAGTGCATGGTGTGCTCGGACATGAAGCGGGATACGCTGTTCGGACCCTGCGGACACATCGCCACCTGCTCCCTCTGCTCACCGCGGGTCAAGAAGTGTCTGATCTGCAAGGACCAGGTCCAGTCCAGAACCAAGGTACTGGAAGTTCCCTAGCAGAACCACCATAAAAAAGAACAGCACTCTGTTCTCTCAGTAGATTGGACCAGCCTTTAGGTAGGGGCAGTACCAGTATTTAGACAAGTACCGATACCTTGTTAGTAGGGCTGTCAAACGATAAAAAATGAATCGAATTAATTGCATGATCTGTAATTAGTTCATCTAATTAATTGCAATTAATCACATAGATCATTGTTTGCTGGGAAAAGCCCCCAATTCAAGATATTTCAATTTAAAGACATTACGTTCTTGTGCCAGACGAGTAAAGCATTGAAAAGGCATTACAAAAGGTTGCTTTAGAAGTCAACATATTGTTTTAGCAAATTATTATTTGCAATATCTTATGTGTAAGGGTATCAATCAATCTGAGCAACATATTCAGCTTGCGCAAATACGTCTATGGATTTTCAAAATGATAGTGCCTCTTGATTGCATCTTGTAGCTTGATTGGAGGACGTGATTTGCAACGCTTCCATTAAGCCCTTGTCTTCTTCCATAGCGATTCAGCTGCAGTCCATAGCAATTCATTTTGCGACCGGTGTGTCACAGGTAGACTTGGCCTACTCGGGGGGGGGGGGGGGAAATGGTACTCTGTTCTCTCAGTAGATTGGACCAGTCTTTAGGTGGAGGCAGGACCAGTCTTTAGGTGGAGGCAGTACCAGTCTTTAGGTGGAGGCAGTACCGTTATCTTGACAAAAACCTTGTTAGTAGGGCTGTCAAATGATAAAAAATGAATCTAATGATCGGTAATTTGTTCATCTAATTAATTGCAATTAATCATATTTCATTTTTTGCTGGGCAAAATCGATTAAGAATTTTTTTATTTTTTTATTTGTACATTTTGATTAATTTGCCTTAATTACATTAACATTTTAATTTGCGCATAATTAATCTTAACATCTGAAATTGACAGCCATACATGTCTTGACTAATCTGATGCTGTTTGTATGTCCTAAGTGTGCAGAAAGGTTTTTTGTTTGAAATATGTCCCGGTCCTAACCTGGTCTCGTCTGTCCCCCCCCGCCCAGATCGAGGAGTGCGTGGTATGCTCCGACAAGAAGGCCGCCGTGCTCTTCCAGCCCTGTGGTCACATGTGCGCTTGTGAGAGTAAGTAGCGCCGGTCCGCACGCCGCCGCCGTCATCATCATCCTTCGCTATCCCCCATGACCCTGCCCCCCCCCCCCTTCCCCGAGCGGATTCTATAGAAACGTCACCACCGGGAATTGTTCCTGGGATGCTTTGCGCCCACTGACCTTCGCTCCTCTCTCTGTGTGTGTGTGTGTGTGTGTGTGTGTGTGTGTGTGTGTGTGTGTGTGTGTGTGTGTGTGTGTGTGTGTGTGTGTGTGTGTGTGTGTGTGTGTGTGTGTGTGTCTCTCTCTCTCTCTGCAGACTGTGCCAACCTCATGAAGAAGTGCGTACAGTGCCGGGCTGTTGTGGAACGCCGCACGCCCTTTGTCATGTGCTGTGGAGGGAAAGGTATGGAGGATGATGCCGCTGATGATGATGATGATGAGGACCTTAGTGAGTGAATCTTCCACACGTTCCCTTTTAATTCCCTTTTATATTCCTTTTTTTCCACCCCCTCTCTTTCCTCCTTCTCTCTCTCTGTCTCTCCTCCTCCTCATGGCCCCTCCTCTCTCTTGTTTTTGACGTCCACGCTGGCGTTAGGACTCCGCCCCCCCCCATGCGTCTGTCCCTTTTTCCGTTTGACATTCTTGATGTATTTCGTTGAGTGTCGTCTTAGTCCAGGAGCACGGCTCCGTTCATTGGCCCAGGGAGCTCGACACACCGTAGGCGCTCGCCCGACGAGGGTTTAGACACGTCGGCATGTTGAATCTTCCCGCTGTAGTTCATGTTGTCCAGTGTACCGTGATTTTTTTTTTAGATTCGGCAGATGCGCTAATCCCATTTTCAATTTCCTTTGTAAATCGGCTTCATTGGCCGGCGAGCTCACGACGAGAAGTCTAGCGCTAGCGTGTGTGTTTGTGTGAATATTTCTGTGTTTTGGGTTGTGTTCACCATCTCCCCTGTCGTGTTTAAGTTGCACACAGTCGTCTGTACCCCCCCCCCCCCACGCCCACGCCCCCCCCCCCCCCCCCCCTCTCTGTGGTAGTGCCTCACACTAGCGGTTCCCTTTATTTTGTTGTCCTTATTTTACGTTGAGTTAAAAGGGAAACTGTTGCAAGTTCACCGATTTCTATTAATTTCTCGGCTCGTTCGGACGAACTTTCCCGTGCGTCGGCACGCGACCTCTCACGCACTACTGTCCTCTCGCCGAGTCTCAGGTTTCATATGAAAATCACACTGTCGGTAACACACACGCACGCACACACCCCCCTCATCTCCGTCTCCCCCTCGTCTCTCGGCCGTCCGTAGTCGGGGACGGGGTACCGCGGGAAAGACACAGGCGGACGCGGCGCTAGCGGGCAGGCAGGGACCCGGGACGACGTCAAGGAGCGCCGACCCGGCACGCCAATCACTTTGGGGGGGGTGGCTGTTGAGATTCCCCGCCCCTGTGGCCTTCCGAACCTCAGAACCGCGCTCTCTCTCTCTCTCTCTCTCTCTCTCTGCGTAGAACGAGCTCTCTATCTCTCTTTCACCCTTTCACCCTGCGGACGGCCGTCTCTGACCGCCGTCTCTTCCCTCTCCTCCTCCCTCCGAGGCCGTAGCGACTAGAGCTCCCGCCCGGGGGGGGAAGGGCTCCCGCTGTAACACTGTGATTGGTTATTCTCAGCAGATAGCTCTAACTCAATGGCAGGGGGGTCGCAGGATCTTCTCCAGCCCAACAATCTGGCGCTGAGTTGGTGTAAGTATTCCATCTCCTCCCCCGGTCGCACCACCTCAACCCCCCCCTCTCTCTCTCTGTTCTAGGTGTATAGTCTCTCTCTCTGTTCTAGGTGTATAGTCTCTCTCTCTGTTCTAGGTGTATAGTCTCTCTCTCTGTTCTAGGTGTATAGTCTCTCTCTCTCTCTGTTCTAGGTGTATAGTATCTCTCTCTGTTCTATGTGTATAGTCTCTCTCTCTCTGTTCTAGGTGTATAGTCTCTCTCTCTCTCTGTTCTAGGTGTATAGTCTCTCTCTCTGTTCTATGTGTATAGTCTCTCTCTCTCTCTGTTCTAGGTGTATAGTCTCTCTCTCTGTTCTAGGTGTATAGTCTCTCTCTCTGTTCTAGGTGTATAGTCTCTCTCTCTGTTCTATGTGTATAGTCTCTCTCTCTCTCTGTTCTAGGTGTATAGTCTCTCTCTCTCTCTATTCCAGGTGTATAGTATCTCTCTCTCTCTCTCTCTCTGTTCTAGGTGTATAGTCTCTCTCTCTCTCTCTCTCTCTATTCCAGGTGTATAGTATCTCTCTCTCTCTCTTCTAGATGTGTAGTATATTTTTTCTCTCGCTTTCTCTCTAGGTGTGTGGTATGTCGAGTGTGCGTTTCCTAACCGTGTGTGTGTGTGTGTGTGTTGTGTTTGTGTGCTGCGCAGCCAGCGGAAACATCCCGGCCATGCAGAGAGACAAGGACAACACCAACGTCAACGCCGACGTGCAGAAGCTGCAGCAGCAACTCCAGGACATCAAAGAGCAGGTGAGGGGCGGAGCCAAGAGCTCAGCCCGAGGCTCCCGTCCACTCTCAGCAGCGGCCGCGTCACGTCGAGCCGACGTAGGTCACGATGTTTAAACTCCCGCACGTCGTCCCGTCACTCTCCGATGTCATTCGGCGCGCCGCTAGTCGCCCCAGCTGTTTTCGCAGTTTTTTTTCCACGCTTTTAAAGGACGGCCGTGCCCCAGACACATAACTGAAGACACTTTAACGTTTTATTGTTAGTAAAAATAAAAAATAAAAGTCATTGTGACAACTGGCCAATCGGGTTTGAATATGGGTGCATAAGACTTCCTGTGTGTTTCTCCAGACCATGTGTCCGGTGTGCCTGGACCGGCTGAAGAACATGATCTTCATGTGCGGCCACGGGACCTGCCAGCTGTGCGGCGACCGCATGAGCGAGTGCCCCATCTGCCGCAAGGCCATCGAGCGGCGCATCCTCCTCTACTAGAGCCCCGGGCTTCTTCCTCGGCCTACCCCCCCCCCCCCCCCTTCCCCACACACACACACACACACACACCACCACACGTCCTTAGAACCACACCAGCTGCTGCTCCCTCCACCTCCTCCTCCGCCCCCTCCCCGGTCCTGTGTCCGTCCGCCAGGACGTCTCAAAGTCTTACACTACGGCGGAGCCGGAGCGGACCTCAGCGCCGCGGTTCTGGCTTCTTTTTCGAATGCAAACCTGTTACGGAAAAAAAAAGAAGAGAACGGTTCCCCCGGCTTCCGTCTGTCGTCTCGGGCCGCGGCCGGTGTCAGGAAAGGTGCTTGCTCATCAGAATTCCTGCTCTCTCTCTCTCTTTCTCTCTATCTCTCTCTCTATCTCTCTCTATCTCTCTCTCTCTCTCTCTCTCTCCCCTGCCTCTCTGTGTTGTTCCCCTGTAAGCGGAGCCCCGCCTCGTTTCATTCCATCCGGGCTCGGCCCTTGGACTCGCGGCCTTGGATACACAGCAGAGGGGCGTGTCAGAGGCGCCCAGTCCCGTCTCCGCACTGCACTGCGTAACGGGGGCGGGGCCGGTGAAGACTGAGGGTCTGTTTGTCTCCGTATGGTCAGCCTTGACCCCGGGTCCTCAGAGAGCCCTTCTGATACTAAAGCCCCACATCCTCCATCTTGTCGTATTTCTACTCTTATGCAAGTGTATTCGTATTGGAAGCTACGGACGTAGATATTCGGTGCTCAGCCTGACCTTCGACCCTGGAGGCTCTTCTTCGTGACTCTACCGAGGACGCGCCGATCAGCGAGCGGGCAGAGCGCCCGGGACGCGTTCGTAAAATGCGCTCGGAGCGCGTCGAACCCCCGAGCGCTCCGAAGTCAGAGCCGATACTCGGAGCGCATTTTCCGAACGCACCCTCTATCTGCCGTTCGTCCGTTTCCGAAGTCGCCGGTAACGCACGCTTCCTCTCTCGAGTGTTAAAAGAGCGATCGATCTGCAGCCCTCGACAGTTGCGCACTAGCATGCTCTCTGGAAGTGCAGATTCCACGTCAAACCTACATGCTGTTCTGTCGTGACTCTGATAAGTACTGACATAGGGGTCCCATCACTCAGTGGCACGTCGCCTGTACCGATGTGAACCCCCCTATCCCCGACTGTCCACCATGAATAACAGCACACTAGTATTGTAACACCGTCGGGTCATCACCGGACAGACGTGCAAGACAGTAACTCAGCTTCCCGCCTCGCGCGTCGTTTCTGTAACCCACTGGACATTTCCGACGGTGACCGCACTCATGTCATCGTTTGTACAACAAAAGTGTGTCGGTGTCACAACTTGATGTCCAGCTGTTGTTTCAAGCCTACGGTCGGTGTCGTCTGACAATGAGCCTATGATTCTGTAAGCATCGCTAATTACCATTGATTACCCTGTGCCATTGCTTCCAAAAATATTGACTTGTTAAAGACGTGTTTTGGGATGAGGTGCCCTTTACCTTGTATTAGCTTTTCTTTTCTTTTATTTAATTGTATTTTCTTTGAAGAAATCTAAATTTATTAAGCTAGAGTATACAGTCTAATAGAACGCAAAGAAATGAAAATGTAGAGAGTAAATTATTTTGTATTGCTGCCCAAAAATAGGATTTGTAGGTATCACTGCCTCCCTACAATGTAGTGTCCCATTGTGCCCACAGACATTCTTGGATATCAGGTTGGTGTTTTGTTGATAGCTCTCTAGCAACCACCATTAGAAGCATTGTTTTAATACATTTGTTTTTGTTTTTGTTTTTCCAGTTTTATTGACCTAGGCCTTCGCATGCCTAGAGTTTTTCAGCCTTGGTAAGATGAGGACAATAGGGAGGACGTCCAGACGTCCTTCTAGCAGTGTTTTTATGGTGCAGAAGCGCTCGTTCCTCTAGAAGGGCACGGCGCTCGTCTGTGTGTAACAGGCAGCTCACGTCTGTGGCTCTGGGCAGCAGCTCTGTCACAGACCGGCCTGTCGATGCAAACAAAAAAAAAGATTATGTAAGAAAGTAGCCACATGTCAACCGATTTTTATTCTTTTCACCGTTCATTTTAACATTTTAAGCTAGAAGCACTAATATGCTTTATGGTAGTATTGTCTTGTTACAGTTGTTATAAAGGCCGATTTTGTACCTTATTTTCAATACTTAAAAACTGTCCGGATTAAAAAGGTTTCTGTAGTATTCTTTCTTTTTGGCATGAATGTTTGATGTATGCAGTACGTACAACATGTATCATGAAAGCTGTTCACTCTGTATTGCTAATAAGTGCTTTTAAAACAAACGTATAGCTGAAATAAAGTTCTTAACGAACCCTGGGACTTCTACCCTCGTGTACTTGTGTACCCTTACTAGTGGATGTTGTCAAATGAACTGAAGCGGAACATTGTAAACGGTTCATGTATTTACTTCAAGGGGGGTTGTCTCCATTGGAGATGAACGATTAGCATTTTGTTGCTTTATCCCTGCTGTGTAGCGTCTCACCAGCTAAAGAGGGAGGGGGGAGGGAGGGGGGGGAGAAACGCAAACACTCAGACTGGAGAAGGCAGCTATGCTAATCGGAAGAAGGAACGCTCCCAGCTCGCCAGCCAAATGGAGCGATGCATCTTCCCCGGTGAGCGCCGTGACAGCGGGACTTCTCCCAACGCCCGTCTCCCCCAGCTGGGGGAAATCATAACCAAAGGCCGCTCACGTTCCAGCTCATTGACCGGCCCATTCATAACCCGGACATCCGCAGGGCCGCGCTCACACACGGGAGAGAGCATGCAGCAGCGCCAGATAATAAGACATTTATCAACCTGTCGGCTGTGGAGCTCGTCTCTACAGACTGGGGAGGTGTGTGTGTGTGTGTGTGTGTGTGTGTGTGTGTGTTGGGGGGGGGGGGGGGGGCTCCTAGCCATCTCTCTTAACCCTCCCAAGGGTCCTGGGGACTGGGACTGAAGCCTTCCGCCATGGCTGTTACATGCTCTGCTGCCGCCCATGCAGCCTATCCGTTCGGGTTGCCAGGTTCGCTCTCTGACGTGGGACTGCGAAGCGCCAGTAACTTCTCCCCATCCCTAGGACACAGCGAAGGGCAGGGCGGCTCCCCTGAAACTCAATTTCACACCGCGTCTCCCCCTTCACCCCAAACATTCCTCGGAATGCCAGCTCGGAACCGCAAGGACACACCGCGCCGACGTAGTTGGAGCGAAGGTGGCCGACATGACGGAAAGAGTTGGCCCTGATAACACGCCCGCCAGAAACAGTACAAAGTATGACCCCCCCCCCACACACACACACACACACACACACCCCTGGAACCAGACTCCCCCGGCCCGATTGGGCTGAGTCATGCATGGGTGACCTGCAGATAGCCCCCCCCCCCCTCCCCCAGCTCGTCCATCACTCCCGACTGACTGCATCCCTGCCGTCGGGGCGCTGGAGACAGCGCTATCTGGGGGGCGGGGAGGGGGTGGGGGGGGCCGGGGTGAGGCTGTGTTTGCAGACTGGACGGCAGGGGTGACTACTCCCCCTACAGGGGTCGGCTAATCCAGCGGGGGCCCCCGCCGGGGCGTGAGTAACGGCAGCCGGGCGGCGCTGGCCCCAGATCAGGGAGATGGGACGGAGACCAACGTTATGCCGGGGCAGAGGGGGGCGGGGGGCACAGGCTGGGGGAGGCGACAATGACTTTGACCCGCCCCTACCTCCCTAACCTGCCCTGTGATCAGTGAGGGAGATGAGCTCCGTCATCAGTGTCGTCTCCCATCTGCTCGCCCCGGTCAGCAAACTCCTGGGTTCGTTCGTTTGTGGCCTGGTCAGTCCTCCCTCTGGCCTGTGGTTGTGAAGTTGGCACAGGACGAGCTTTACACTGCGTACGTCAATGTCAACTGGTCCGATCACTCGGATAACCCGAATTGAATTCCCCTGTATAGAAGCCCTCCTCTCTGAGATCCGTTTGTAAATGATGTTGGCCGTGGTGTAATTTAAGAGGTTTTTGAAGAGAGCCTGCAGGGTTGAGCTGGTTGTGGTATGTAGGATGCAGGTTTGAGAACACATCACAAGGTGGCAGTATAGCCAATGCCCATGTTGACCCCCCATTGGAACAAAGCTACACAACTCACCAGGCTGCAGCTTTATGAGGGAAAAATCTATCCAGATCCTAGTAGCAGCCAAACCAGAGCTATAGAAACCTCAGTACATTTACTGAAAAAACATCAAAAAGCTGTAAAGCTTTTCTATGAAGCTATAAACTTGGATCAGTATAAACGAAAAATTTCTGTTCAAACTGTTGTTTTTTTTTGCTTCGAATCCACCATCTTCCATCTGGAAGAACTGATCATATGGATGCTGAAACACATCCTGATAAGGAAAGGGGTATTGTGTTTTCAGGACGGTGTAAATGTGTCGTGTGTGTGTGTTTGTCCATCTCGTTGGGTCCGCCGTGTTGGAGGGATTGATCACTCTCTGTCTGAAGGTCCTCACATGTCATCCAGTTCAGATGCAGATTTATGGCTGCTCTTTATGACCGGCCCGGGCAAAGTGCACTCTGACTGTCTGAACAGAGACTTCTTGGACCAGTACTTAAGGCCTGACTGAGGGCTAACGTGTGTGTGTGTGTGCGTGTGTGTGCGTGCATGTGTGTGTGTGTGCGTGCGTGTGTGTATGCTCCACCTCCACAGTAAAGTCATAAAGAAGCTATATTCTCCCCCAGACCCCACCTCCATGCATCGAGGCCCCTCACACACTGATTGCTTTATTGATATTGATCAGGGCAAAGTGTCCACCCTCTCTGCCTCGTTTTACACCAGTGGGAAACTGTTAAGTACATTTGAGACGGGCGGTGGATCGTAAATAAGACGGTTCTATCTGTGATGCTCATGTGTGGCTCATCTGTTGCAAAACAATTATGAAAACTTGCACAATTTTAGTTCTACTAGCTAAACTAGCTGTACGTCAGTCACTGCCTGAACATACAGTATCATTCATTTACTGAGATGAAACCTTTCTTTACAGTTGATTTTAGGAATATATTGGTTTATTTCGGATTTTGGTGTGGAGCCAAAAGGTTGTGACAATAGAAAGTATTCGTCCAATTTGAGTATGTTTTCCATAAAGGATATTGTGTAAAAAACAAAAAAAAGCATCTACTGTATTCCCTGTATTTTGTCCAATGTAGCCTATGACTGATATTCTGCAACGTCATCAACAGGAAATGTAATGATTAATGTCACATGATTGATGGCAAGGCATGAGGGTGCTGGATTCAATGAAGTGTAAAATCCACGGGCGTGCTCAGATGTACAGTACTCATTCAGCAATGTCCCCCGCAGAACGTCAGTGACCTCTGACCTATTGATGGTAGGAGGGCCGTGGCCCACTAGGCACCAGGCTTATCAGCGGAGCGCCTGGAGCTGGGGGCCTGGAGCCCGTGGGCCACATTTACAGTGCAAATGTTATCGTTCAGATGACACTTTAAACAGTCTTTATCAATATATAGTCATTCAAGGTTTATGAGCTTTGATAAAATGCCACTAGCTAAGCGGGGTCATTACAATGCTCGGCCGGGCTTTTTACAGTGCATCTGCTACAGAAATAAAAACAAACACTCGACCAAAAAGAGGACAGGGCGCCCTGCGGGACACAGATATTGATTTTCTTCAGACTAGCGATATGGCAAACTACTGAGTGGCTTTGGCAGAAGCTTATCATTATATTATCTTTAAAACAGTGGGTTATCATAATTGCTTACTTAATAATTCTATAAAGCTGTGGAAGTGCAACCTTTGCCTGCAGTAAAGTCTGAGGAGCTTTTGATGCTGAGATTGAAGGGATTGTGAGAATGACGGGCAGTAAATGCTCATGTCAGCTGTAGAGATGCAGCATCCATTTGTCTTGAGGATCATTGTTACAGAAATGATCCTTTGATGAGCAATGTTATGTAATGAACTAAAACTAATTTCCAATTTCAATGGCATGAGTTCTATGAGTTCTATAAGTACACTGACTGTCCAATTTGTTATTTTATAAATACAATGAAAAAACTTGAGCGCTCCGGATTGACTGCAGTATAATAAGCACTTGTGAGCATTCTTTATTTATACTCTATGGTACAATAAAATATATGTATTTATTTACTTAACTTATTTAACTAAACAGTATATATATATATATATATATATATATATATGTGTGTATACACACATACATACATATACACACACACACACACACAAAAAAGAACCGGAAAATCAATTTGCAAAATCCCTCGTCACTAAGTCCACTCTAGCCTGTTGCATCAGAACAGGGAATAGTAGCCATGTCACACACCTGTGCTCTATCTCCCAGCCGAGGTTAGGTCCACACGGCTGTGAATGTGCAACAATGGGCGAGACATGCTTAATCAAGAGGTGCCAACCTCCACTTGCTGCCGTCAAACATCTCCTGCCTACACATGAAATACCTCCTGGAGAACCCCAGCGGCTGTGGCCCAGTGGCATTTCCCCAGTACTTCTGTACACAGTTAATTCACAACGCCCCGACAGATAGCTGTGTTGTTTTATCAGTCTGTTTCTGTACACTACGCAATGGTGTCTGAGATTGAAATGATGCATGACTGAAGCAATAAAATGAGATCCTCTGGTTTGCTTCTAGCTCTTTCTACCATAACTGGGAAAAGAGACGGTGGAGAGAGCAGAGAACGCTTCTGAGACACGTTCCGAGTGGAACAACCCAAAAAAAAACACAAGTGTGCATCTGGCAGGTGCTCCCCTCCAACACCCAGTAACCTTGAAGGGAGGAGAATGGAATGCTGCAGCCCTATCTGAGGAGAGAAATACTGACTGCAAAGGCTTTTTTGTTGAGAGAGAGGGAGAGAGGGAGGCGGCATCAGAAAAATCAATATTCCAGAGTCCATCAGAGAAGCCTTTTTTTTTTTGGTTGGTGGGTGCGATGTGAAACAGCACATAGTGACCCCTGGAAAAAAGAAAGTTAATGTCTAACTTCTTTATCTCTCTTTTACAGCCAAGGGTTGTACCCCAAATCAATATGTGAAGCACACATATCCCGGAGCTCAGTGTTCTAGACAGAGAGTGGTGACAAGGGCTTGAGATTTCTCCCACCTGGGAAAAAAAAAAAAAGATCTTTTGAATATGGCCGCCGTTGTCGCTACAGTGTGCAAGGCAGACAGAAAGGGAAGCCTGCTGGCACAGAGCGGAGAGAGTGATCCATCAAACAGCATTCGGTGTATTTATGAGTCATGGTTTGACAATGTGGAGTCCGCGTCCAACCAACACAAAAGTTTCAACCGAAAAAACAGATGATTTAATTCAAACGAGCGTATGACTCATAGTCAAATAAAATTCCTAAGGAGGCGACTCTTACTTTACACCTACTCAACTTTCTCACAGTGGAGCGCTCAGAGCAATGAGGGTCCATTTTGATTACAATTTCCCCCCACAGTGGAGGTCTTGCTCTGGGTTTGACTTCACACAAGGCCTGTGAACGGAGTTTGCTGGTGCTAAGGTGCTCTATACCCTGGGAACGAGGCACCTGGTGGGTCCGTGGCCTGGCGCCATGGTCTAGATAGCGCACAAAACACCCGAATGGCTCCATGCTACTTTTTCCACCCTTGTGTGGTCAGTTGTCACTGGCTAGATGTTTTGGGAGGGGAAGAAAGGAATGCTTTGGATTCTAAGTGACATGGCCTCTCCTGTCCTCCCTCTGTGTCACTCTAAAATGGCCTCAGACTGGAGCTAATCCAAGATATCTCTCGGTGTCTGATAAACTGTCCCTGTTGACCTCACAGGAAATCAAAAGAGAGTCTTCCAGACAGATAGCGTCAGAGCTCTGTCAGGGCTCTGGGAAACTGACCGACGCGAGCTAAACCTGGATCAGTGGTTTGAAGAGTGGAGCGTCCACTTAGCGGAGGCATCCCCCTCTGATAGAGGCCAGCATTACCCCCCCCCCCCCCCGCTTGCCTTCCCCGCCAGGCCCCCGGAGACAGACGAAACGAGACTGATAGGCTGTCTCCACTGTGGAGACGCCACGTGGCCCGCTGGGACAGAGGATGGGTCCCGGAGTGACGGACGGAAGGAAGGAAGGGTGGAGTCTCGTGACGACCACAGACGGCTGGAGGTCGCTATGACAGACGTCGTTTACTTTTGTTTCCACCTCCTGGGCAGCGGTGTCCAGAGAGAGCTGAAGTCCTTACTGTACTGTACTGTACATGCAGAACATACCAGTAAGTAAGTATCCTTGAGAACCAATGGTCAATGGCCAAGCTGCCTTAGTGTGAGGCAGATTGATGTACAAGTCCACCCCCTGGACATGACGCTAGTATGTCACAGGGACTCGACCCCAATCCAACCCTTGATACTGAGTGCCCAGCAGGGAGGCATCGGGTACCATTTTTTATGGTCTTTGGTACGACTCAGCCCATCGAACCCCCAACCTCCCAATCTCAGGGCGGACACTCTAACCACAAGGCCACTGAGCTGGTGTACATGCCGGACCTACTCCTGTGTATATTCATTGTTTTACCAGTGCAGAGAGCCTTCTGGTTCGAAGGGCCACTTCATGGTGAGCCGTGGCCCCTGGTCCCCCAGTCACTGAAGGGGCCCTGTCCCATTCCATAGTCTCTATCAATCATCTGGTACACAGACCAGGGCAGTCTCTTCTCCAGGTGGCCATCTTGAAGGCTTTCTATGTGTCTGATACAAGACCTTGTTCTACATTTTCATCCTTGAAAAGGGTCGTCGTGATGCTCGTCTGTCACCTCCTCACCCAAGTCTCGGCAGCCATGTTTGAAGCTGTAATAACGCAGTACCCAGAATGCAAGCTAATTAGCT
Source organism: Borostomias antarcticus (assembly GCF_949987555.1). Taxonomy (NCBI): domain Eukaryota; kingdom Metazoa; phylum Chordata; class Actinopteri; order Stomiiformes; family Stomiidae; genus Borostomias; species Borostomias antarcticus. The sequence continues at coordinate 11,546,801 of NC_140257.1, forward strand.
TATATTAAAAAGACTTGCGCAGAACAGCCACCTGTAAGTCATATGTGGGAATTTACAAACAGAGGTCAACCTTATGAGACAAGACAAATAATAATTATAACATTCTTACCAACAACCGCCAGTTTCATGATGAACTGTATTGGGTGTTGAGACCTCTCATTTCTTTGCTGAAACTGCTCTGGTTGACATCTCTATGTAGTTTTCATCGTTGACAAAGAAACATTTAGCTTTGAAGTTTACGCAGAGCAAAGGTTAGAAGTTTTGAAAATAAACAATACCCAATAGTGAAGAACACTATTGATCACTACTTAAAATATGTATAGTCTTGCTGTAGTATTGTGACTACATTTTCACTATGCAAGTAAGTAGTGAAGCATCTACATGATTGTTATTTACATGTCTGTGTAGTAAAGAAGTAGTGTTTTGACAGTGTATCTCTACTAACACCAAGTAACGAAACGTTCTGCGCGATTACTACTACTGTAGACACTACTGTTTTGCTACACACCTCTACTAATGTGTCATGAGTAGTACATCAACTACAGATTCACTGCACCATTCCTACATACACCACATAGACATTACTACCCTAATAGGTGTTGTATAGTGATTCAGTGGTACTTTTTTAATGAGGGAAGCTTTTTTCATCAGGCAACAGAAGAGAATCCTCAGCAGAGAGAGTCAACACATCCAAAGCTATCCCCATCCTGAAATGGTAGTGATACCCACTCTGGCATCGTAAAAAGGTTATCAAAGCTTGATATCTCAAGCGCTTAAAGTGTCTTTGATTACAGCCGATACTTTCGTATACAGTAGATTGTGTTTCCTATGGCTCCCATGGGCTGAGGGAGATTACAGCAGAGATTTATCGAGTTGGCTTCCGGTCTTCAAATAGGATAGTGACAACACTTATCTCCTGATATTACCTTATCAAAAAACAATTCAACGGGAGAAACAGACATTAGCCCAGATTTTTGCGTGCAGCAGAGTGCTTCAGCTTAGCCTCCTCGGTGCAAGGGTCTGTTTGCACTGTGCACACACCTCCATCTGGCCCGGCCGGCGGCGTTGTTGTAACGTTCTCTTAATGTTGCAATTACGTTCACATCAAGCTTTCGGACTTTGAGACTTGATCAATTCTGTCTGGCTGATGAAAGACTTGTAGCATTGTATTGAGGTGGAAGTTACTTGGATACAAATACAAAACTATTAGCCCAGAATGAAACGTTGACATGGACCATGACCCAGAACCCAGGTAAGAGGAATAAGTATTAATGGCTAGAGTGAGTCATCACCTATGCCAGTGAAACCCTATACCCACTGTGGCTCCTGGTTCTGGCTGTGTGTGAGTAGGGGCGGGGGGGGTGAGAGGGGGTAGGGGGGGGGTGGCCAGGCTTGGCAGGAGGTGATCGAGGTCACAACAGGAGATGGAGCCTGCGGGTCACCGCAAGGTTATCCCGACCTGAGTTCGGATTCTGCTGGCCGTATTTATCAAGCCGGGTGGGAGGTAGGTAGGGAGGGAGGGCTGTGTTTTCCTCGGCGTGCATGTGTGCGCGCGTGTGTATGTACACGTGCCTGCGCATGTGTGAGTGTGCGCCGCCGGGAGGGGCAGAGAGAGGGATGAGCGGGGGCCGTCCTGCGCTCCTCCGGGGATCTCGACCACGGCGTCCGTCAAGGATGCGTCTGTTTCTCCGCCGGGCCGCAAGGCCGTCCGGGGGAGGAAGGGGGCGGGGTCGGTGGTAGATAACCCGCGCGCTTCTTCCTCTGACCCTGGAAGGCTAGGGGGCTTGAAGAGACAACAGCTAGAGCCTATAGCTATGTGCATAGCTGAACAAAAGACCCTATTCAACCTGCCTTTCTCTTTTCCTGTATTCATCCCAACACCTGTTGGTGAACAGAGTGTCTGTATAAGATTGTACATGCATTGTCGATGTACCCAACAAGGATTGAATATTTGTTTTTGCCTGGGATTATACCTGTAAAAATGGGCTGCAGGTGCTTAGGCCAGGGGCACATGTCTAGGGGCCATGTTAACTATTAACACAGCCATATAAACCGTGTTACTGATTGATGGCTCTTGTTCTTGAGACTCTGGCTGACCTGTGTGGCAGGTATCCATCCTCACCAACACACCTCAGCATGTGCGTGTGTGCGTACGTGTTGGCGTGCGCGTCTCGGCGTCCGTGTGTCAGGACCGCGCGTCCGTCCGTTATCCACAGCGGGCTTCCCAGACGAGACAGACTGAATATGTTCAAGAGCTCTTCACCCTCCTGGTCGTAACTCTCGTACCGTCTCCCCCCCTCCCTCCCTCTCTCTTTTCACGGCGTCATCCTCTCGTCCATGGCGTCCCCTCATCCGCCCCCATCGACCCATCTCTCACGCTCCTCTCTACATACAATTTGTATGTAGAGAGGAGCGTGTGGCCTTTATCCTGCCTGACCATAAAAAACAGGGGCACAGCAGGCTGGTACAAAGTATAGGAAACCCCGTTTGACATTTAGTGCCTCAAGTACTTTCCTCAAGGGCAGGTCTAAGGTTCTCCAGGGAACTTTGATGTGCCGTACGACACACAAACACAGCACCTGGGTGGGATGAAGTTGTGTTACTGTAAATACTGAGACCTCAGTGTTTGGCTGCAGACTTGCTACATTGTCCCTAACAGAGCTGGAGAGCAGCCGGCAGGGTGTTTAGTCGCCTGGGTTTGTTTGTCAAACTTAAGTGATTTTGGATGCAGCCCAGCAAGGTCAGCAAATATTAGAAAATTATATTAGTTCCTTGTTCACTTTCACTGGCGAGACTACATACAGTAGCCTGTCTGCAACTCAGGGGGCAAATGTGATTTTTGTTTTAAATCAATACTTAATTGAATCATTATGTGAATTAAATCAATCTTTTTTCCAAATTGTTTAGTATTTGCTTTCCAAACTACTTTTTGTCTCGAGCTGACAATCTTTTCACTGCTAAATGTGACTGCCTTGATGAAGGCAATCTTGTCTATCTTGAACACCGGTGCTGGTACACTTTAGAGGTGGAGGCAAACACAGCCATGTACATAGAACTACTGTCCTGACATCTTCACTATTGTTCCTAGGTGATGTAGCTTTGAAGTGGAGTAGATGAGAGAATGCCAATTGTTTTTCGAGTCAACATCTCACAACAATTGGGTGAGCTTTGGCCACAATTGGAGGGGCGGTCAATTATTCATGGCAACCTTTGGCGTCCCAACAAGTGTATGACCCTGGGCTTCTGGACACTTCTCACAGGGCATGTGGAGAAAAACATCTTGGCCTATTTTAGCAAGCTGCATGCGAGTCACTACTGACAAAATATTTCAGTCCATTAAAGTTCAACATCGAAGTTCATTGTGATGTTGACCTAATAATAATCTTGTGACGGATAAGTGTTAGGGAACGAGAAAAAAGACATGTCATTATCTGACTATTATCCGACTTGTTATGGACATTGAGTCTAGGTCACATGATGTCACAGTGTACCGCTCCAGATATCCTAGAGACTAATGCTGTCATTCTCCTTTGAGGCGGCAGTGTTATCGTGGCATGTTAATCTTGTTCCATGCTGGGCTGTGGAGCCTAGCAGGCCTAGACGGCCGGCCCCGTCCTCTACGCCCTGGCCATCATGGTGCTGGGGCAGCCTGTGTTCCTCTGCTCTGTAAACACTGGCGCTGCGGAGCCAACGTCTTTAGGCTGCAGACCTGGGTCTATCAAAACAAGACTCACACAATGGGCTCAGGTTGTCTCCATGGGGGTGGAGGGTTGGGGGGGAGGGGGGGGGGGGGCTGGAGGGAGATGGCGGGGGTCAAACTAGAGGGAACTTTGAACTGATCATCCACTGAGAGAAAACAAATAGTCCTCTGAAGTGCTGAGTAGTCTTGTGGAGCGCTGATACCGTATATTTCAGGATTGGATTATCTGATTTCAGATTGACGGATGACATAATCATTGTCTACCTCAGTATATTTGATCTATTTTCAAATCCCTTAGCGTGCTCTATAGATTAGCACTTTATTGATCACAGGACAATCACAGGACATAATGTATGTTAAAACATAACAAAACGTAACATAAAACATTTGAAATAATGAATAAGTATTCATATTTTGTCTATAGTGTGAGATGTTTTGCAGGGGCCCCAATCAAACTATCAGCTTTACTGTGAAATCTCCTGACGACGAGCTACTGTACACAGACTCTATAAGCGGAAGGGAGGCCAGCGAAGACCTGGGCCAGTAAAAACTCAGCTCTCCCACGTACGGAGTCTTTTGATGACGTACGCTGACAGTGACAACGTGAAGTTCTACCCGACGGTACGTGCCGCAGATCCTCTTGACCGTGCCCTCACAGCTCCCCCCGTCTACGGCCCGGCTGTGACCCCCCAAAGACAAACCCGACATGTTCCCGTGGAAACATCCGGAGGAAGTGCTAAATCACTCCATTTTCATTCCCGATTTTATTTCAAAATGACATTATGAAAGGGAACGACTGCATTTTAAACCAATCATTTACCATGAAGAGGAAGGGAGTGAGTGACACATTGTTTTTCCACTAAGTCATGTCTTTTTTGCTGTAGGGCCCAGGCTCTAATATAATACTCCCACCATGAGTAAACAGTTGGGACAAACACAGCGAGATGTCGGCTCTGGCCCTGCATGGTACCGTACACAGCACAAAGGCAGGCGCCTGATTGGTCTATTTGACGGCGATCTGATAAACCCATAATTGGAGCATGTAGAATGCATATGTTTTTTAGTCAAACAAAAGCCTCAGTCACGCCATAGAAACTGCTCTCAATGTTTTCATTGTCTGGCAACTGCAAAGAAATAAGGTGGAGGGCAACAGAAACCTCCCAAGTCAGACTGAGTGTGTGTATTTTTGTGTAAAAGGGTGTGCGTGCGTGCGTGTGTGTGTGTGTGCGTGTGCGTGTGAGAGAGGTGCAGACGAGGCGAGGTCACACGGTCGCAGAAGGACAAGGGGAGGCATTGCCACATGATGGCTGCCATGCTTGGTGGAGCTCTAGACTCTTTTCTGTAAAGCTGAGAGGTTATCTGCCGTTCTGGGTGCCTATTTGTTCTACAGGCACAAAAGCCACAGGCACATTTTCCACTGGAAAGAAAATATTACTGTTCTTTTTTTTCCGAAGGTCAAGGTTTTAGGCTCTTGCATTTCAAGAAAATCTTTGCAAGCAGCGTTTGAGAAACATTGTTAGACATTTTGTCGCAGGTTTTGCTGGGTTGAAAAAAACGACGCTTGCTCAGAATGGATTGGTTTCCCGATAAAGAACCTTCTTAAGGAACCCTTCTTAAGCAACCCTTTGTATGGGAGTTAAGAAGTACTTTGGAGTTAAGTGTTTCTTAATTTCCTAGTTCGGGAAACCCGGCCAATATCAAGAACTCTTTGGGACTGACAAAAAGTTTCTTACTGAAACATTGACAATAGCTGAACTCCTTTACAGAAATTAACACTGGACCGTCAGATAGCTCATCAATCTAATAACAAGACAGAGGTCTCCCCCTCCCTACTGCGCCATATCTCCCTAACAAGCAGCCCGACTCTAAACTCAGACCTTGAGAACGGAGAGCGAGCCTGGGTATCAGAGGGTCTGGCAGCTGCTCCCCTGCCTGTCCGTAGGGCCTATCCCCTCTCGCACCGGGGCCCTCACCCCCAACCTCCCCGCCCCCTCGTCCCCCCCCCCCCCCCCCCGGCCGCACCCCCGCCCCCGCCGTCTCTGCGTTACTATCTGTGACGTCACCGCCGCCAAGGCTGCTCTCTCTCGTTGGTGCTCCAAACAGCTGATTCAGGGAAAAGTCACAAAGTGTACTGGATATCTGACCTTCTCCCCAAGACAAAACACAGATGAGGGGCTGGCTCAACAGGATGGAGGTGATGGGCCTGGTAGCATGGAAACAATAACATGGCTTCTGAAAACTGCAGCCTAGATGAGCCTGGGTTTTCCAGAGTCGCGGGCGGCCAGAGCGAGAGAGAACGTGGCGCCTGGAGTTGTGGAGAGCGAAGCGGGCCCGGTCGACCGGTTTCCACCAAAACATCTCGCTGTTGTGGCGCTCGCATTTCTTGCGGAGTTGTCTAATGGCCTTTTTAAACACCCCAGTCACGTGGGTGATGGATGGAAGTAGCTTATCTGGAACCCGGGCCCAACTCTTGGGGGTCTCTGACATGGTGTCTGAGAGGAGCTAGGAGGCCACCAATCATAGGGGCTCGTCAGAGAGATAGAGGGAGAAATCCATGACCATCTCCTAGTCTGGGACATAGAAGGTAGGAAGACAGTTAATCTGGAACACCACCGGTCACAAACAACACACTGAATACCCTCTCCTCTCTTAGGTGTCAATTACACCAGTCTGCTTCGAGGTATAGCTGGATATTGTTGTCTCCATGGTCTCCGTAGCTGCTGGCTCCACTGTGTAGTTTCTATCTACCTCGTACGCTTCATCACGTTCTCATTAAAAACACCCAGCCAAGGACGTGACAAAACTGGGTCAAAGGCTCATACGTGACCATCGTGACATCACGGTGATGAACCGACGCCTGCGATGACAATAACACAGATATGGGCGTCTCCCGCGCTCTCAGCCTGGTCCTAGGCCCGGATCCCCCCCCCCCCCCCCTGTTGGGCTACACTGCGTTTTATATGTTCATGCTTGTTTGATGAGTGAAACCGAACCCTCAGAATCATAAACACAGGGCTAAGCTCACACTCCCTATTCTATTTCATCAGCGTTCGGATGAAGAGGAATTCATTTGTCACTGGTAGTGGTTCATCACATGGCCCAGACAGGGTGTGACTGAGCAGTTATTCCAGGCAGGGTTGTTAGCCAGCCAGCCCGCCCGCCCGCCAGGCTGGCCCCTCTGGCCTCCCCCCCCGGCCTCTCCCCGTCTCCCCGGCCTCTCCCACACTCCGCCTCATAACCTGCCAGGTGAGAGGTTCCGTTGTGGGCGAGCCTTGGAGGCAAGGACGGTTCACGCTGTCCAAATGACAAAGGTTGCTTTTACACCTGCCCGCCTTGTTTAATCATCTACCATTCCAAACAGCCCCCCCCCCCCCCCCCCCCCCCCCAGAGACTGACGTTGAGCCACAGCCGCATCCCAGAAGCCTCTATTGCTGCCTCGGTGTGGTGCCAGCATGGGAACGGAGAATGACAGACTACATAAAACTTAACTGAGCTTTCTATAAAACATGGGTAAATAGGTCATTCTTATAGGTCAAGACCAAACGCACACTAGAGGAGATTCCAAATATGGGAAAGACTTTCAGAGGCCGTATAATGGGAGTCACAGTTGGGTTTTATTTGGTTTTGGGAGCATATCTGAGCTCTCGCTCCCCAAGTCCAAACTATTTAAAATGCTGAAATGTTATAGCCTAATTTAGTATTAAGGTAATTGTGTATCTGAACACCGAAATGAGACTGCAGTGCTTGTCTTCTATTTTCGACAGTGTACCTAGATGTAAACATGTGAGTAGGCAGAGATGTAAACATGTGAGTAGGCAGAGTGCATCAAGGCTCGGTGGATGACACAACATGACGTGGTGGTCAGGACTGAGTCAATTCAATTTCGAGAAAGATTAGTTTAGTCAATCAACTAAAATAAGTTGAAATTGCTAAAAACACAACTAGAACCTAAAAAACACCTTATTGCGGCTATTGCGGAAATAAATGACACACGATGCGTCAAAATGGTAATTTCCCATGTGTGAAGAGACCATGAAGGGACGTCATGTGATTTTCTACGACTTAGCCTAACCAAAACCTTTTTCTTGATATAATTTTGATTTATTAGCCTAATTGATTTTGTAGTATTGAGAATGTTCCCTAATCCACACATCAATCTTAAATTGTTTTGCAACCAAAATTATTTAAAATTCGGAATACACAACGATTGGTGTAATTTTCCTTTCTATATCCCTGAAATAACTAGCCTCATGAAGCAAGTTATATCCCATTGTTATCTATAGCATGTTTAGCCTATTGTCCTGCAATTTAAGGTCAGAAGGCACTAAATCGTTCAATCTTACGAAAAGCATGGACCTTATCAAACATAGGCCTAGTTATAACTGGCCATACTGGAATGGTATCCATTTGGCCTTAACTGAGAAAAAATATGATCAAAAAAAGATAATAGTAGCCAACTAATAATAACGATAATAATAGCAATACTAACAATAACAATGTTGATAATAGCCTATAAGACTACTACTATAGGCTACTACGAGGCTATGCCGAATAATAGGCCTATAATAGGCTATTATTAATAATAATAATAGGCCTAATAATAATCATAAATAATCATAATATGCCTAATTTAAACAATGATAATCAGAATCAGAATAATGTTTTGCATAAGAGTTATAATAGTAGGCTACCTTAATAGTAGTAGTAGTAGTAGTAGGCTAGGCAAATGTAACGTATTGTTGTTTGCGACAGACTATATTAAACTGAAAATGTACAAACCATTCGTTAGATTTGCAAGCAATGTGAAGAATCTGGACAGTAGTAAATAATGAAATAAATGTCTTCATGCTACAACGCACACGTTTCACAAATCAGCCGTCGCCCATTAATCATGAACTCACACTTCTAGAGGTTACATCACAGGCGAAACACACTTTATCAAAGCCGTCTTTGGTAACTACTAGCCCTTCATTTTTTATGTAGGCCTAAACGTTTTTTATAATATGTTCATAATATGTATTCTTAATCAGACATTAATATAGCCTAGATTTCATTTTTGAGGCCTACAGTAACATTCGTCACGTCATGTCGCTCTACAACCGCATTGTATTGGCCCGATGGACTGGGATGCGTAGAAAGCTAATGGAGAGTTGCCAGAAATGCGTCCTGCAATTACAAATAAAATAAAATAGAATGATCTCTTAGCTTTTGGCATTGAAACTCTCAGTCATTAAATGTCACGTGTCATGTTATCTGAATAAGTGCATAATTCTAGCAGACCAGTTTTTTGCTCTATAATCGGAAATAGGCTCTCAGGAGCCTGTAACAAAGTGCTGGTGTTGGAGATAATCATTATCAAGTTGGTACATAAGGCAATGACACCTGAAGAGGACTGGCTATTATGCAATGAAAGAAACAAACATAATTCAGATAGGACTTAGTTGATGGTATCTTAAAATCAATAAGCTATCTAACAAAAAAAATCACAAACGCTACCTATTGCAATGATAATAGGCTACTGTTAACAATAACAACAACAATACTACAAACACTAATAGCCTACTATAATAATAATAATAATCATAATAATCATAATAATAATAATCATAATAATCATAATAATAATAGCAAGAATACTATTATAAGAACAACAATTATTATTATTATTATTATTAGGTTATTGTTGTTATTATTATTCGTATTATTACTATTATTATTATTAAAGTTGTGGTCGTATATTAAAGTAGTCTAAACCTATCACTAATACTAAAACTGAAAATAACACTGGGCTATTCCGTAGTTTTTATCATGCTGGACTAATATATAATGTAGACCTACAGGTTTCTACACAAATAGGCACTTAATATGGCTTATCATGTCTAAGACAGCTTTTCAAGTAGGCCTACTAAACGTTTACAGGTGGTACCGTCTTTTTTCCAAATTGATAGGCCTATAACATATTTATAGGTCTATTGGTGGTCGTGCTGCCGTGTCTGACTGCCCCTGGATAATGTGAAGATAGGGAGAGAGACTGCGCGGCGTCCTGCCACTTTCCCCAAAGTGATTCGTCACAAGTTAACTGTCAGAGAGACACACTTCATGGCATTGGGGTGAAAACACCTAATTCGTCAAGACGGGGCTGGGCAGACAGTAAAACCAGGATTTTGTATTCTCACACCTCCCTGACAACTGTCCCAGCCTCCCTGATAGTCCACGGAGACAGTAGCTCATGTTTACCCCCAATAGGCCTACCATTTTCTTACCGTTCTCAGTTTTGTTTATTTCTAATGCTTCAGTACAAGACACCCAATATTCCACCAGAATATATATAGACGTCCGAGAGCAAGACGTCCATTTTACGAGGATTCTGGCACCAGAGGGCTAAAACGGCCACCTTTATAACTACGCAGTTACTGTTTCTTAAAAACGCCCCCTCTCCAAAGCAGCGAAAAGTGTGAGGAATGCTGAGATAAAAGTGAGGGGCAAATAGAATAAATATGACTCCAATCAGATCGAATACTCACATTTTCCAAAAGAGTTGGAAACATAGCCTATTAGTTTGTAAATTCTTATTTGTGACAAGAATGGTCCTTCTTTGAAACCATTTAAATATTTAAAGTCAAACAGTGGATAGATGCTTGGCTCCTGGCTCTCACATGCACGGTAGGCCTATTTCTTTCTGTGCAACAAAATGTGACTGAAAATGTGTCCTAGCCTCTGAAACGCAAACAGCCACCAGCGTGTTAGCCAGACAAAATGTAAATAGACATGAATGCCAATTGAACTCCGAGTCTGATGAACGAGGGACTATTTGTTAAGCCCTTTATACGCGACAGAAGACTAGTAAATTAATGATTCAATTGGCACCTCTTCACTCTTGATCACTTTACTGGCCAATGTATATTCCAACTGACTGAATCATTGGAGTTCAAAGCAAATCCATTCAGAGCAGCACATAGGCTACGTGCTGTGAGTTTTGCTTCTATGGTGCTGAACCCATTTAATCCCAACTAAAGGCGTCTGACTTAAATAAACTAATTAGCTGAAGCCGCTTTAAAATCGAGATAGGATAAATAAAACTAGGAAAACAATTTACGATTATTTTCATTTCATTCGTTTAAAATGATAAACATGACAATGATAAGTTATTCATTATGAAAATGTAGACAATTATTTTGAAAGATTCTGTTCTCTTTCAATGGAAATTCGTTAGGCCAATAATTAATCAAATTGATGGATAGCTATTGGTGTTGAACATGCTGTTCGTTACAGTGCATTGATATTTAGGCTACTTTATTTCTCGTTTGATCTTAGCCTGATTATAAAAGTAGGCTATTTTACGCATATCTTATACAATCTTAGATTAGTTTCAGCCCACAATTTTCTTTTTACAAATTAATCTTCCATCTGTGAATATTGACATGATGCTCTTGTTTTGACGGCCTTCAAACTTGGGACTCAAATTAAAATGAAAAAACCCTCATTTATTTGTCTGTATTTAAATTCATCCAAGAGCAATAAACAAAAGTATTTACAATAATCAAAAGTGCTAATTCTTTGATCTGTATTTAAACCAACAACGAGCGTTCACTTTAAAACATCAACATGATTACATTTACATTCTACAGGCCTAGTGATTTTAGACATGGTCAAGTCTGATTGTAGACTTCCATGTAGTACCGTTTCACAGTAATCCAATCAGAGAACGCCTATACAGTTTCTAACTGCAGCCACCAGAAGCGCCTCCTCTTATACCCCACTAGCCTAGCAGTAACGCTTTCAGTCCTATCTTTTCAGAGACCAGCAACGACGCACTATTGGAAACTTCTTGGAGCGATCGATGGCACAGAACTAGTTGGTACGTGGTGAATATTCGTTTCATACTATTCCTACTACTTTTCTCTCCCTCTTTCGTCAAACATCTGGACTAACATCTGGTTTCGGCGGTGCCTGCTGCACAAAACCTAAATCATTTCGAGTATTGTTTTGTCACTCTTACCCTGCTCTTATCTGTTATGAGTCTTATCAAGCAGTTATCTCTTTGCTGCGAAGACATATTGCGTTTTGTTTCCTATCTGTAACGGTGTGTGGGTTTTTTGTAATTATGATGATGCTATCACAAGAGGGAGGACAGGACTGTGACACGGATGAATTTCTCTCCCCTGTTAAGCGCGTGCTTTTATAACATTCCATATGGATTAATCCAGAAAGGTTGTGGCATATGCCCATTCCCAGGCTGCTATCGAAGTCCGCAGCAAACTTGCCATTTTCTTGTCTTTCACTTCTCCGAAAATAGCCTACTTCGTGCTTCTGACAGTATTTTCATGATACTCGTAGCCTACTCGCCAAAATGAAATGCGCATCAAAGGCAGAGGTGGTTTTGAATTGCGTAATGTTTCACGAGGGGGTAAGATATGAGAATTATGATTGTAAGATACCATTGGAAAACTTGTTTTTAATTGCTATGCACTATATATCAAGAGATACCGATTATGTCTGATTGTCTTATCGTGTTTGTTCTCATCGTGATAGCTTACATCAACAACAAGTTTAGTAAACAGTTCTGGTGACAGTTTTACATGGGTTTTACTCTATTCTTCGCAGTGCATACTACGCATTCACGATTTTCAGCCCTACGGTGTGTGGAAAGTGATCCTGGATGGACCTGGGCGAACACAGCTGGTCCATGGTCAAGCGAGAAGTGTCCAGCAGCCCAGGGTCACCGGCTGAACAGAGATATTTACACGGCGACAGGAGGGACGGTCACGCCTCGGATGAGCTGAGGTCACCGCCGCCAACGGAGCTTGACGCACTGGGACACCGACGCGTGGAGGGCAGATCTCTACACTCCTACGTTCACTTCGGACACCATAACAACACCCTGTCCACCACTTCAGAGGACATTACCCTGTTCACGGATTTAGACCAGGGCAACAAGCTCATCATCTCCAGCGGAGCGCACAAGGGGGGCTTACTCGTCGACCCCAGCGACATGTATCAAACACTCGCCATCGCGGCAGCGCAGAGCCAGACTGGATATGATTCCCCCTCTGGTAGTTATATGCACTCCAACCCCAACTCTCCAGTGTATGTGCCCAGCTCCCGGGTGGGCCCCATGATCCCCAGCCTGCCTTATCTACAAGCCAGCGGGTCGTCTCAGCCTAGCCATGCCGTTACCAGCCACTCGGTCTGGTCACAGTCTACTCCGGAGAGCCCCTCCTATAGCACCGGGAGCCCGCACACCTCCAACCGTTTCCATTACCCTCCAAGCCCGCCAATGAATAATATACCCAGGGACAACGGCTACAGTAACCCGCTGAACGTGACCAGCAGAGACCAGTACGGCCTCTCGCGCCCTCTCAGTGGATCATACTCCAATCCATACTCCCCGTATGTCGGACCGCAGCTATCCCAGTTGTCCTCGCCGTGGCCAGGAGGGCCGTTTGATAACACCATGCTGCACACTTTACAAAGTAGAGGTGCCCCCCTGACTATCCGAGGACCTAATGGAGGTAAGCAAAATTGTCTGAATATTCTTATTTATTGTGCACAAATGTGATGGTCTTCTTCATTAAGGCATACGCCTGACTACGACAAATGAAATATGGCAATGTATTTCTGTACCGTGGCCTATTTTTTATTTTATTTGGTGGGGGGGTGGGACAAAAGTAACTGGCTTACTTAACAGGTTGACGTTCAGTGTTCTTACACATTTCTGTTTTTGATATCAATGTATAAGGTAGCCTAGATTTTAACTTGGCAAAATGTTTTCCGTTTCGAGGTCATCAATACGTTTATTGAGATGTTCCGTATTTTCCCTGCAGATATTCTCGATGACATGGGAGAAAGTAGAGAATGTGTCAACTGCGGCTCTATCTCCACGCCGCTTTGGAGACGCGATGGCACGGGGCACTTTCTTTGCAACGCCTGTGGCCTGTACAGCAAAATGAATGGCCTGAGCCGGCCATTAATTAAGCCACAGAAACGGATGGTAAGCAAACGCTCAGGGGACTACTTAAGACACTCAATGACCTGCCTATTTATTTAAAACAATGACTCAAGGTTATCGCTAAAGATCTCGGCCCCCTAAATAACCGTTATTATATTTGACCAGCAATTCTCAGAGCCTCAGACATCCGTAGTAAGGTTATGCAGGCGGTTACACCTAGTCTATCGAGGTAATCTTATTTATTATACCTGCATGGGGTGAACACATGTCCAAAAACTTGGCTAAATTGAAAGAGGATGATTCTGAGACATTTTCCTTGCACCTTTACGCATGGTATTATGACCAGTTTTAAACTTAGAACTATCAAGCATTACCATCAGATCAGATGATTCATGTGCTTGGGTAAATGCCAAAAATGTCATTAGCCACGTACGTAGACCTGCGATATCTCTGCAGCTCACTAGTAGTCTATGGTCTGCTGTTTAATCGTCGCCTCATTAAATTAGCGTGGATTTATTATTGTACTGCCTTTCCCAGAATTCATCCAGACGAATCGGCCTCTCCTGCGCTAACTGCCAGACCAGCACGACCACCTTGTGGCGCAGAAATGCGGAGGGCGAGCCGGTGTGCAATGCATGTGGACTCTACACAAAATTACACGGCGTAAGTCAACAAATCTTTTTTTTAATGCCAGTTAGGGCTTCCTTCATTAATCTTCGACGAACGTAATTAATTACCCTCTAATTTAGTGTAGGCATGTCGACAATTCCTACAATAATGCTTTGAGTAATGACACGGAAAATAATTCAAACAAATTGTTAGGCCTACCAAGAAAATGAAAGCGTAATCACATCACATCATGTGTAAAATGGCAAAAATCGATCACAGCACACTGTACACACAATGTAGCCTACAAACATGAATCACATAGCCTATAGGCCTATGGGGGACATGGGCCTAATGTCATAGCCTACCACCAATGTTAAATTAGCCTATTCCTCACGTTTTACAGGTTCCTCGGCCGCTTGCTATGAAGAAAGAAGGAATTCAGACAAGGAAAAGGAAACCAAAAACTTTGAACAAAACCAAGGGATCTTCTGGTAAGTTATTTTGAGCTTTTAAAGTCTAAATGATGCCTTGGCGCAATTTCTGCCAATTTGAATAGGCCTAATGTTGTTATGTAGTTCTCATCATCATTGCCTTGTCATTTCACTACAGGAAATAGTAACTCGGTTCCCATGACTCCAACGTCTACGTCTTCTTCCAATTCTGAAGACTGCTCGAAGAACAGCTCTCCGCCCACGCAGGTGTCCGTCACAGGGGTAAGACGTTGTAGCCTACACTTGTTTCAATTTAATTTATTCGATTGTAAATTGATTGTCCAGCTGTCAAACAGCACATCCAAATTGAGATCGAATAAGAGCACGTTTGAAAAATGTCAGTCACATTTGAAAAAAAAACTTGGCGTGGGCCCATATACTGTGTATCCATTTCACATGCATTAAAAAAAAAAAATTGCACTATTTTATGGTATTATAACTTTGAGGACTAAATAAGTAGGATAGGTCCTAATGCGACATGGGCTAATGAAATTGGACACAATGTGTAATTGATAGAATAGCCTGACTGTTCGGGGAGCTAGGATTTCCTTTTCTGGAGCTGATTCTCTTTAGATTTCTTTCTTGAAATCAATCTCTGATTAAGCACCACAATATATTAATATTCCAACATGCCAGGAATAGATTGATATAATGTATCTTCTCACCAGTCATTTGACATAGGCCTTGCTGTACATGTCCTTACTGTTACATAGGTTTTATCATTGACATACAGTAAGCCTATAACTACTCTCTGGTGATATTGCAGGTCAACTCCTCGGTCCTAGCAGGCTCGGGGGACGTCTCTGGCTCTGGGGGCTCAGCGGTCAAGTACCCCGGACAGGACAGCCTGTACACCAGCGTGGGGATGAACCAGGCCACAGACGTGACTACCACCGTGGGAGGGGAGCGCTGGTGCCCTATGGCCCTGGCCTGAGTCTCTGAAGCTGGGGGACGGGACGCGCCCCTCCAGCCTCTCCCCCTCTCTGGACGTCCCTCTGGGCGGAAGGATTCAGCGGTCCTCGTCCCCCTGTCCATATGGAGCGAGTTGGACAGAGAGACACCCCGCAAGTTTGAAATGGCCTTTGGAATATTTGGGATTGATTTCCAGAGAGATGTGGGAGTAGAAAGTGCCTTTAAACGAAGGGAAACAATTAGACAAGGCCTGTTGGTGCTTGTTGGTCTGCAGTGGATGCTTTCAGGACCTGCTGTGCACTCTGACATCTCTCTGTCTGCCGGGGCCCTGGAGAAGGATCAACTTTCTTTCTTAAATGAAGAAATGTGTACATATGTTATGGATTCCCTCTCTGAAGAAAAGGCTAATTGGATATGAAACAGTGCTTTATCCAGCACTATTCTTGAAGAACATTTTGATTATTTTTCCTTTTTGCAACTGGAATCAATCTACAAGTACCAAGACAAACTTCATGAATCAAGCTAAAGTATTTATTAATCTTCCATTGTTGAAAATATGACTATGATTGTTAATAAAGATTTTGATATAGAGTAGAAGTAAAACAACAATTCTTATGTCTTCTTTTCTAATTAAGACCTTTTTCTTCTCTAGTAACAGTAATTGTAAATCTGCACGTTTTCCACTGAGCTCTTACTGTATCTGACGAAATGGTTTAAAACAGGGTATCAATGACTACAGCATCCTATGCCATGAATTTATTGTTTGATTATCTACTCAATTCGCAAATAATTACTCCTACAGATTTTATATTTTGAAAAAACGCTGTCAACTTTATGGTACTAAGACATTGATAGAAGCTGGTTTTTGAAAATGAGGATAGAGTGAGAAGAAAAAAATATTTCAGCAACAACAAGGGCTCACCAGAACCGCTTGAACAAAATGGCCACCACAATATTGTGTTGATGTTTCTATTTGTTACAATACAAAACTGCAAAAGCGGACTGCTGCAATATTTTGCGGCTGCAACTGACACTACCTAACTGATATGCTGTATACATGTACTAATGCAAGCATGCATTTCATGATGAAATATATAAAAAAGAAATCTAAATGTTAAATGACACTGAGGTCAATTTATGGTGATTCAATGTTACTTTGACAATCTGTTTTTGCCCATTTATTACATTTTCGGTTAATAAAATAGGTGTGGAAGGTATAATTGAGTGAAAAGATACAGGCTTTTGGTAGGCCTAGTCATTGACTTGACTAAATAAAGAACCTTTCTAATGCCTTGCTAAAAAACAACTCAGGTTTCAAAACGTAAATTTCACAAACTAAGAATACTTTTCCATTTCTATTTGTGTTCTGCCCTCACAAAATCTACACTTTCAAGGTCTGCATGACTCTCGACCTTGTAGAACTATGAGCGCTCCTCCATTAGAAACAGGCTACTGTATGTTTCCCTCTCCTCCGATAGGGGTGTGTGAGTGGCGCCTCGGTGGATCCATTTTAGGGCCAGACAAATTCCATTGCACTCTGGGGAATGTCTACTCCAGGGGAATCTGATGAGTTACTTGGTCATTGTGAAACTGGCATACAAGGCTTTTCACAGGATCCTTCATCTGAACAGGGCATATCGTTTTTTCTGGACTTATTTATTTTTGAAATATCATGTTTATTAGCATTGTTTTCCTATTATGTTTGGGTATTTGTATTTTCTGGTTGTTTTATTCCTGAAACAGTTTTAAGTGATCTTATTTAAATCTTTCAAATAAATTGCTCTGATGATACAAATGCCAATTTGGTATAATTACTCCGTTTGATATTCTTATATATGGTCTTGGTCACAGGTTATCAGAACATGATGGTGGTGTCACTGCTCTCGGGTTAACCCATATGAACTGGGAATACGAATGGTTAAGATCCAGGGGTTTGTGAGTGATTTTTTTTAACAATCCAAATACATTCACTGAGCAGGACAAAATAAAATGTCTCATAAAATGGTTATAGTAGTAGCCTTTAGAGTGCATTGTGACGGAAACGTTCCTTTAATG
This sequence comes from Borostomias antarcticus, assembly GCF_949987555.1. NCBI lineage: Eukaryota > Metazoa > Chordata > Actinopteri > Stomiiformes > Stomiidae > Borostomias > Borostomias antarcticus. Next base: position 11,564,517 of record NC_140257.1, read on the forward strand.
TGAGCCTTGAAATACAAACAGCAGTTTTCATGAATGTGTTTCTTTCTGCAACACCATGCGGACACTTGCTTTATACGACACGCAGGCAGCGACTACAGCAATGTTCCCCGTGTCCTTTTGAACCATATACCTACCCGTGTGCACCATCCTTAAGTAACCTGTCACAATGTTTAGTGTATTTAAGTGAATATGACCTCAAGCAGACAAAAAAGATTTTAGAGACAGAGAGATTTATGTCTGGGCTTTGGGTTATCTGCCGGCTCTTTGACACATTGATGTAGTTGAGTTTATTGAGTGCTGGGGAATGCGCACGAGGGCACCTCAGCCAGGAGCGCCATTTGGGGATGAGCATGTTTGGGGAACGATGGGTTTCCTCGTTGTCACTGGAGCTCTTCAGAATCTCTCTAATTATCAAAGCTGGTGTATCTTACATTACCACATGCGATCTACGGGGAACAACGGGAGGTTGGCAAGTGTCTGGCACGGTTCATTTGCAACCAGTTGAAGGCGGGGTAGAGGCATATGTAAAGCTTAACCATTTGACCGCCGCACATAGGTAGGCCTAGCCTACCACACACAAACGCGGAATGGGGTCCCGTGCTTCAACCAGTCCAAGACAAACGGCAATCCTTCCTTTGGACTATATAAATCTAAGGTAGTGTGAAAACGCAAAGATGATCACATATTTATGAGCCTGTGAATTATGAAGTGGGCCAAGCGCGGCAACGTCCTACTTGTCTCCATGGTACACGGCGGGAGGAAAAACAAACAAGTTCACAGAGATCCTCCCTCTCCTTACGCCGGATTCATACGCCTGGGGTCGAGGGTCACCAGCATGACAACGTTCAGTAATTTACTTTTATTTCACAACCAGAGATCAAACTTATGACGCACTGATCATTGTCTTAGAATGTTATTCATACGTTGTAAAAAAAAAAAAAAAAAGATGAAGAAAAAGAAAAAAAAGAAGTAATATTTAGTTGGAAATATTCGACAGGAAATTCCAGGATGACACGGTATGTCAAATGTGCTCATCTAAATTTGAAAAGACAAAGGGAAGGAGGGAGAAAGTGAAAGATAGAGACAGAGAGAGAGAGAGAGAGAGAGGGAGAGAGAGAGAGAGAGAGAGAAAGAGGGGGCGCCTGCGCTGCTTTATTTAGTCAGTGAGTCAGAGAGACAGTGTCACCAGCGAGGGCAGTGCTGAGTTGAAAGTCCCAGCGAGGCCAAGGTAAACACGGCCCAGCGGCAGAAGGAACAGCCAGCTGGGGACAGGCCACGGACACTACAGGCTACAGGCCCGGCCTGAGGCTGACTGACCACTGGGTAGGAGGGTAGGGGAGAGCCCGGCCCCGGCCCGGCGACTCCCCCAGGAGATGGCCACTGATCTTTCCATGAAGCTTTTCCTCCACTGACCACTGCCTGGCCTGCCTCCGGAAGAGACAGATCTCTGACTCAGCCCTTTTGCGATTCCTCAACAGGGGGCACGGTTTGAAAGAAAGAAAATATTTGAAAACAATATGCATCATGGCTGCAGGCGTTCCGAATAGTTGAATAACAACTAGTGACGAAGAAAAGCAAGGGAGATCACACTGGCCTCTTTCTAAATTCCAACACGTTCTTTCTCCAGTCTCCTCCCTTTCCTAGGAATCTTGATGACAACATAGAACCATCCAATCAACAAACAAAATATCAATGGTCAGAACTGCCTGGAAAAGAGGTCCTGCCCCCTCACCACTCCTACTCTCAAAACTGCATTAGTAACAGGAAGTTACGTTTCATACCTCCCGTACGAAAGCAGAGACATCCAAATAGTATTTCACAGGTACTGGGTTGTAGGTGAATTTGTTGAAAGTAAAAAGAAAGCACAGTACACTGCTGTTCATGATCCCAGGCGTTTTTATAGATACAGTATTAAGGCCCTTAGATCTGATTGGATCCATGGATGCCTGATGAAACCTATAGTCAAAACATTATTCCAGGGCGTTTTCCTTTTATTTCCCCTACATGTGTCCATGTCATTACTGTAACGTTTACAATACACTAATAACCATTGTTTATTAGTATCTGCTACTCATCTTGATCATTGAGGAAATACCACAATTCATGTAATACAAACAAATATGTATATAACCCATGGACAGAGAGGGATTCATTGTTTCAGAGTAAAATAAGGCATCATGGTTGTTGTCTGAGACTGTTAGTTGACAATGACGTGTGTGTGTGTGTGTGGTGTGTGTGCGTGCGCGTGGTGTGTGTGTGTTTTCATGCTGTGAGGAACTCCAGGAAGTAGTAGTGAATGCGGCATTATGGGAGGAGGTGTTTTGTGGGGCTAAGAATGAAGGAAGGGCAAGAGAACAAGTCCTTTCACTGGGAAAGAGGAAAGTATACATATCAGTCACTACTGACAACCTGCATCCCATGACCTGGGAATGCTGGGTGGAAGTGCCTCCGAGACTGCCAGTCGTTTAAGCTTCCAAAGAGTTCATGGGTCCTTCAAGCAGCTTGATCAAATTGAGCAGAATAAATCCCTGAATGACATGACCTATTAGCAGACATGCTAATGATAAACAACGCTCTCTGAAGGTCACCACATATTACGTCGTCTGATCTGGAAAGTGCCACAAATTAGATAGTTGACTTTCCATTTCGTGCTGCATTAAGCATGCAGGTAAAATGCTTGTTTGCGGTGAACAAAAGATGTGAAGATTAACCCTTGGCTTCAAAGACGGAGATTGGTCACGTTCATTTGATTATTTACCCAGCCTCTGGTTCCTTAAAGGTAGAGTACGCAGAAACTTCAACTGTCAAGGAAAGTTCCCTTTTTGGACACAGCATCTATTTATTAAATGTAGGCAACTTTGTGAGGAGCACTCATTGTTCATAAAAGACTCATCACACTCAAGCAAATTCTCATGAACATTTTAAAATGGTAATAGACGATGAACACCAACCGTTGTTAGATTTGCATGTACAGTACTGGTTTCTAACTTGACCTTGTTGACTGACTCTTGGCTTACAGTATGTCATTGTGATAATGTAGCACTGTACTTTTTGCAATCTCTCTATCCGCAGGGAATTATTAGGCAAAGTGCTCATTCTCATTCAAGGTGTCATTCATAGACGGACGGACAGACAGACAGACAGACAGATAGACAGACAGACAGACAGACAGACAGATAGATAGATACTTTATTACCTCTAAGCATGCACAATGGCTCATACAGGGAGGACAACTACCATAACCTAAGAATTCCCTTTCGCTTCACCCAATTTGACTGTCAAATGAGCTTATTCCGCCCTGAAGGGGTTTTTCAGAAAGGCCAACCACTGTTGGACGTGGTCGAATGGACATTTCACTACGGCGAGCTAAGCCCAGTGTCTCCACTTTGAAACCCATCCACTAAATCATGTAGCTCATTTAAGTATTTTCAACCCCTGCTATCCCAGGCATAATCCAAGATTCTTGTGAGTTCAGTGCCGGGTCAGTGCTATCTCTCCTCTCCTACTAGCTCAACAGTCCGCCTGCGTCCAAAGGAGTTTTGAATTAAGTTCAGCCCTTGTGTGTATGGGAAACCCAACTCGCCGCCAAATGCAATACTTCCCGGAGTATTTCTGTCAGAGCCCAGGCCTTCTAAAAACAAAACAATGTGAAATCACTGCAAGCCTCTTTTAATCAATTAGGTATGTGTCAATAAACAGCACTCTAATCATTCTTTTAATGTGGGGAAAGATTTGTGGGCTGACGCATGATCAAACGTCAATCATACTCCTGAGTATGATTCATCACTACCGGCCCTGTAGAGTGAGCCATCTTTATTGCAATGCACCATGGTAGTTAACAAAAACGCTCGTCTCTCTCCGACACTTTTAACCAACCGTGCCACACACGCCGCCGTTCTCTGGCTACGTTGGGTAACGGCATCGTGGCCCATGCTTTCGCTTATATGCAAACACACGTCGCATGTCTTATCTGTGAATCGTCGCACCAGCAATGCAAACACTGGTGGGAGACGGACGGAGAACAATGCCGAGCAGAGAAGGAGGGTCGTCCGTTTCACGTATCCTCACGCTTTTCACACCCAAAGAGAAGTGCTGAGTTTGTGTGTGTGTGTGTGTGTAAGTGGTGAATGGTAAATGGACTGCACTTATATAGCGCTTTTCCACCTTAGCGGCACTCAAAGCGCTTGTGTGTGTGTGTGTGTGTGTGTGCCTGCCTGTCTGCTGTTTTACTTCAGATGAAGAGGTGGGCGGACATCAGCATGGCTTCCTGGCTGGTATCCGCGCTCTGACTCCCTGGCTCCAGTCTTGGAGATGTATATGGAGTCACAGCCTTAGTCACATGGGTCAAGTACAGGCTATGAAGTCTGGAGGGATACTAGCCCCTCCCCCCTGACCCAGAATGCAGCGCAGGGCCAGGCCCGGGCCCACACTGTCTCCGAGCGAGGTATGCCTGTGTAAACATCATTTGGCGAACCGAAGGCTAGAAACGCAATAAATTTTCATTTGGAGCTCCAGAAAGCGGTGGAGCTGCTTGGTGGGGATAACATGCAGGATGTTGTGGAGCTCTGTGAACAGAGATGCTGTGAACTGGTGCTGCCCAGGGCCGGCCCTGTCCATTGGCTGGACGTCATCCTCTTGGACCTCATATTAAGGCCTCTGATAAAGAAACCAGCAACCAGGATAAATCAGGGTTTACACAGGCTGCAGGGAAGAGGATATGGCCACTGCAATCTCTGGATTTTAGTTTGCTCTTGATGTCGGTCAGCAAAATAACAGGCATTTGAACATGTTCTGTCTGTCCATCTAAGTGAATTTCCCTTTCGTCTTTTTAATATATATATTTTAAAATATTTGTTTTATATAGGCCAAGCTTGCTGCCATGAATATGCTTAGTATAGGTTTACATATCTGTCTGCCATTGTAGCCCCGCTATGCGACTGCAGAGTCCGGCCACAATAACATCAAGGCTCCTCCTCCTGATCCCTGTAGAGACTGACCGGGTAGACCCTTTGGCTGAGGCGACCAATTAATTATAGACATGACTTTAAAACTTCCTGTTTTTCCCTCTTTAATTAAGTCAATCTGCACGGCGCTGGAAAGGGAGGAAACAGCTCAAAGTAGTTCCCAATTTCAGCACGTTCAATTATTTTCTGCGACGAGAGCAGATTGCATCAGGGCCGCGTTAATATGAAGATCAACAATGTTTGATCACGGGGAAGTGGTCATTTCTTCCTGTTTCTGGCGGGAGTAATGTGGGAATACTGAGTACGGTGGCCACAGCGGGCCCGGCCCTGTGCCCGACCCAGCGAGTAGGCTACGTGCCCTGAGTCATGCCTATCCAACATCCATCTCTGACGGAGATGTTTATTATTTCACCGTGCGTTGATTTATGCCTCCACCGCTAACACCTTTCCCGTCCTCATGTATGAAAACGGAATTCCAGTGAATTCCTTCTGTGTTACTCTACCGGGCTGCTACAGTATGAGGACGCTCGCAGCACCACCGTCTGAGTTAAGTCAACATCTTTGCAACATCTTCACTGTAGCCGTTGCCAAGTGAGTTGCACAAAGTCTCAATACACCACCTGACAAATTGACTTTGACAGCGGACACACACTTGATCTCTCTCTCCCTTTCTGCTCCGTACTTATAATTACCCTAAATCTACAGCCGGCCATCGAGAGCAACAAGTCAACTTAACTGTTATCATAAATGCACAATGTTTGCTGAATACCTGCCAGTGTTTTCAAACGGTGTCCTTTTCAACTCTGAACTGAAACTAACCCCCAGCCTCACCCTCTGTTTTTCACGGCCAGAGAAACAGGAAAGGAGGGGAAAGTGAAGACTTAGGCTAAGTGTTCGCAAACCAGGGAACAGGGCCTTTAAAAAAGAAAAAAAGGGGGAGTATGTGAGATTGAAACTTTAAAATATGAAAGAAAAAAAATACACTTTTGACGTACAGTAATTCACATAAAGTAGGAGGTGACAAATTCTTTCAGGAGCCGTATCAGACGCACGCTCTCTGTTGTTTGGCCTCAGCGGTATCTGGGCTTCATATCTACAGGATCGCTGCAGTCAAAGTAACACGCGGTCGACCGACAGTCCACACGGCTGCATTCGACTCACCGCGCGGGAGAGGAACAGAAGTCAAAACTAGGAAGGACTAGAGAGCGTCATGGGTAGTGGCCGCCTCTCGGACTGAGGATGACATGGGGAGAGACGGCGATGAAGGGGTTGCCTTGGTGATGGTGGGGGGGGGGGGGGGGTGAGAGGGGGGGGGGGGGGGGTTAGATATGACATCACCGAGAGGAAACCCCGGCAGCCCTTGTAGCCGAGCTGCCCGAGGCCCCTCCACAAACAGGCCAGTTATCACATCACTAACATTTGTTTAACCCTTCTCTCCAGTGCACAAGACGGCAACTAGAAGGTGTTTGAGGGGTGGGGGGGTTGGGGTTGGTGGGGGTTGGAGAGGGGGTTGTTCCTGGATCTCTTTGGCAGGACTATCACATTTCCTGACCCCGACATCTACTGAACGCGCGCACACACACACACACACACACACACACACCTCTTCTGTAGAGACATCTCCGTCCTCCCCTTAACTCCCTCACACTCTGTTTCTGTCTCCCACTCTCCATCCTCCCTATTTGGCGGAGACCACGGGCTGAGGACATGACTTCAGTAAGGGGGGTGATGGGTGAGTGTGTGTGTGTGTGTACGGGTGGGTGGGTGGCGGGAGGGGGGGTGGGGGCTCCTCAGATATGTCTGTCCACCGCCCACTGGACTCCCCCCCCCCCCCCCCCGCTGTCCCTCCTGCGTTGGGACCGTGCGCACAGCTCTCTCCCACGCCGGGCCCCCGTGCTCTCATGCTTCATTATTCAAAGGAAAGGATCGCGGCGCATACCAAAACAAATACGGGACTCTTGGATCGGGACGGCGTTTCGAGGAGTGCGATAGCTACGGAGAAACGCTGTTGTTTTAACCAGAGGAGGATGGAACTCTATCTGGCTCTGGAGTGTGTCTGTCGCTCTGTCCTCTGGCTCTCTCACACCAATCCGGGCCCCGCCGGCGCTGTGACACTCTTATCTTATGATTGACCACAAATACACCGGTTACAAATGGACCGGCCCCAAGAGGTAGCCGCTCGTGCGCTGAAATTCCCGAGAGAGCTGATGTGCAGGTTGTGTCATTAGGCTTTGAGATTTCGGCGAGGTGCCTGCAGATCACGGGGTAATCGTCGTCCTCCTTTGACAAACGGTCCCAAAATACGAGTCGTCTTCGCTTGATAATGGCAATTATGGGTTCCTCCCTGCGCTCACCGAGGGAGACACGTAGCGTCCTGCCACTTAAGTTCTGGCCTATCTTGATGCCGTCCCACTTCGGGTGAGGTCTGCTAACTGGCCAATTGAACGCCCTGTCAGGCAGAACCCTCCTGTGACCCTAACACACACGCACACACTCGCACACACACGCACACACACACACACACACACTCACAAACATTCACTGCGTCTAGCACAGCCCCTGGCACATCAATAGTTTGTTTATAATTAGCCCTGGCACCTCTTGACTACTTAGAGAGTGATTGTTTTTGAAAAAGGCCCCTGGGGCGCTGTTGACTGATTGGCCCTAGGTGGCTGGGGGGGGAGGGGCCTGCCGCTGGCCTGTGGTCGCGGGCCACATTCCATACGAGCTGCTCTGGACCCATGTCTGACAGCCACTCCGATAATAGCCCAGTCAGATAGACTCACGGGGCAGTGTGCCTAAGCCCTGTGTGGAATCACTCAATTAAGGGTAGGAGGGGATCAGGGGGGAGGACAGACGTACTCTCCCAGAATGCCTTCTGGTCCCTTGGCACACACGCACAGACACACACGCACACACACACCAACGCCTGAGCGTTCAAACTGCAAAGACTCAATTAATAAGCGCTGCTGTTTATCCAGAGAAGTGTGAGGGGTAAATACACTTTGTGTGGTCCTCCAGTTTGCTCTGTTGGTGGGACTGATTGTGTGTGTGTGTGTGTGTGTGTGTTGGTGAGAGAGAGTGTGTGTGTGTGAGAGAGAGAGAGAGAGAGCATGTGTGTGTGTGTGTGTGTTTGAGTGAGAGAGAGAGAGAGAGAGCATGTGTGTGTGTGGAAGAGAGAGACAGTGTCTGTGTGTGTGAGAGTGAGAGAGAGAGAGAGAGAGTGTGTGTGTTCTTTTTAGTGTTTATAGTGAGGAATAGCATCCATGGGAACACCTCACAACTTCACCTCACATGGGTACCAACACTTGGCAAATGGATTCCTCACTCTTCGGGCAGCTTAGTGAAACTATCCATGTGCTTAAGTTGTCATAAATACATGTAAATACCAGCGCTAAGGTTCTCAGCCATGTTTCAGACACAGCGCCTCGACATACATTAGCACCCGCGGCGCGGCACAGGATCACTTAGGTCTTTGATTTGTCCACTTAATCACATAACGAGCTGCGGTGTCCGCGTCATTTTTCATGGAAAGACTGTTTGGCTTTAGTGGCACCAGCCCAA
>NC_140257.1:11578044-11660544 GCF_949987555.1 Borostomias antarcticus
GGGAAAAAAAGTGCTGACGCCACGTGAAGGATGGTGTTTTCACAAGGGGTTCGGCGTCGCTGTCACGGAGCCTGTCACCCGCCGCTATCCATTAGCGCTCGGCGGAAGCCAGGAAGTGATCCTGGGGGCCTTATTGTGCACTTGGCAGACCTGCGTTGCGTAGCGGCGGCGGGGGCTGCCGTGGCTCCGTCTGCTGCGGCTGGAGGAGGAGGAAAGGAGGAGGAGGAGGTGCTGGAGGTTTGGGAACCCCGGGCTGCTGGGGTACCCAGAGGAAGGCTCCGGCTCCAGGGGACCTGTCTTCCTCTAGTGCCCCCCCCCACACACCCACCCACCAACCCCCTTGCTGGGCAGCCAGAAGGCGGGGCTTGAGACGGGGGGTGGAGACTGGGGCTGGAGGGGAAGGGGGGAGGGGGGGCTCTTGCCCTCTCGCTGACAGGATCTGGTCAATGTCCTGCCGCCGAGGGTCGCGGCCCGGCTTACGCACACAAACTTATCTCCAGTGCATCTGCTGGGCCGCCTGCGCAGTCAGGCTGTCTCCACGGCGACCCGCAAGCCCTTTCCTGCCGGGGAGGGGGGGGTGGGGGGGTCTGAGGACCAGAGAGGGAGAGAGGAGTGTGAGGGGGGTGGGGGTTGGGGGTGCGGGGGCTCAATGGGAAACTGACTTTGCCGAAGGCCGGCCAAGTGGCTGAGCTGTATGGAAAACGCGAGCCGCCTCCAGGGTAGCTTAACAGGCCCACTTCTGAATCTCCACAAACAAAAATAGCTCCTACGTCTGCCCATTGGCCTCTCCGTTCTTCAGCCTTCCACACACACTCTCTCACTCTCTCTCTCTCTCTCTCTCTCTCTCTCTCTCTCTCTCTCTCTCTCTCTCTCATAATTCTTTTAATTCCCACACGAATTACGAGCTCATGTTCCTACCCAAGCCGCCTGGAGGACAATTTGCTCTATGATGAGGGGCGGGAGGAGAAACACGAAATGTAATAATTGTGCGGAGCCTTGTGTATTTATCATCCCTTTTCCCCGTGGATGCAGATGACCTAATGGTGACCAGTTTAGTGGTGCTCGATTCAGGTCCCATCGGCGAGTCATTTCATCATTCAAACAGCATGTGATCCAATTCTCATGACCTAATGCGTTGTAGAATTCCTGAAGGCTGCTAGTTATGTTTTCTCTTTCTCTCCCTCAGACCTATCGTCAACAAAACACGGCCTGGGTCATGACAGACTCCGAAATGGGCGAATGACGGGCACTTTCAAGTTCTCCCGACAATGTGTCGAGGTTTTGATGACGATATTTTGAAAGAGAGCTGTCTGTAGTCTCTCCATAGGCCTACAGTTGTTTTGGGGGTCTGTGGGACACGGTTAGCTTGCAGTACTTCACAGCGAAGAGTTCCAGGTTTCTCTGGGACGCTGCTGTTGGGGAGATCCCGCGGTAACGTTAACCCAGCAGGGCCCTGTTCTCTAAAGCCCCCTTTGACAGCTCAGCCTATCTGCCGTAAACCTCGGAGCTCAGCTCTGCTCATCTGCTGCTCGTTGGGAACAATGTTCGTGGAGGACCTTTAACACAGGAGTGAAAGCTCACTTGTTGTGTTAACATGACATGTACTGTATCAAACCCATCACATTTGATATATTTGATATGATATATATGTATATATATATATATAGAGCGAGAGAGAGAGAGAGAAAGAGAGAGAGAGAGAGAGAGAGAGAGAAAGAGAGAGAGAGAGAGAGAGAGAGAGAGAGAGAGAGAGAGGAGGGGGGACACTTCTTCAACCTTGGGGAAACATTATTTATATAAATGATATTTAGGAAAGAGTGCAAATGGCATGGGGTGTTTGGTATGTAAACTACCATGAGGAAGATGGATATGATCTCCTTTCGCCAACGTGACAATGGCTGGTCTACAGTGAAGAGGCGGTGTCATGCATTAAGTGCCGCCACTTCTCTGGGTCAGGCTGTGCTCTTTGCTGTCATTGGCATGCCTGTAAACATTCCAAGAGGAAGACACATTATGAGGGAGAATTGACAGTCTCTGGTGTGTGTGTGTGTGTGTGTGTGTGTGTGTGTGTGTGTGTGTGTGTGTGTGTGTGTGTGTGTGTGTGTGTGTGTGTGTCGGAGGGGGGGGGGGCTTTAAATTTGCTGGTGTGAAGAACCTGTGTGAAGAAAGGGAGAGGGAAGAGAGAGAAGGAGAGAGAGGGAGAGAGAAGAGACAGTTAGGAGAGACATACGCTTGATGTTAATGTACATTCTGTCCTGGCTGCGCGTTTCTCAAGGCTGCCTGACGTGTGTGTGTGTGTGTGTGTGTGTGTGTGTGTGTGTGTGCATGCATATGTGTGTATGTGTGTGTGTGTGTGTGTGTGTGTGTGTGTGTAGTGCCTGCTGGTGCCAGGCACGGGGAGCGTCTCCTACAATTCAGTGTTGACCCTGTACAGTCTGAGTGCACAGTGATGAATACTCTCCTCCCACTCCAGGCCAGGCTCGGCGCAGCACACACACGCGCACACACACACACACACACACACACACACACACACACAGTACACACATACAGATACAGTACATTTTTCTGTGTGTGTGCGCGTGTATGTGTGTATTATGTGCGTCTATATCAGAGAAAAATAGAAAAATAACATTCTGTATCTGTTTTCTACAGTATGTATGTGTGTCTGTGCACAGACACACACACACACACATACACCATTAGACCATTACATTCCCACACACCTAGGCATGACGCCGTTGAGGTAAAGGGGAGGCATGAAATCATCTTCTGGGAGTTCATAACTTGCAATAACTTGTGTAAATGACCTATCCCTGAAACCGAGGAATACGTAATAGATGCAGTGCAGTAATTTATCTGACTCTGTGTTTGGGTCCTGTAAACGCTGCCATCATTTACCATGAGAATCAGCCGAGGAGGGGGGGGGGGGTCACATCGGGTCATATCCCTCACACTCGTGCAGCAGTCATGGCTCGTACCGTGACCCCTTCAGAATTCTGTAAAAAAATGTGTCTCCACCCTATCACTTCCTCCCGTCGCTCTGTCCCTTTACGTTCCCAGACTCTGTCCCTTTACGTTCCCAGACTCTGTCCCTTTACACTCCCAGACTCTGTCCCTTTACACTCCCAGACTCTGTCTCTTTACGCTCCCAGACTCTGTCCCTTTACACTCCCAGACTCTGTCCCTTTACGCTCCCAGACTCTGTCCCTTTACACTCCCAGACTCTGTCTCTTTACGCTCCCAGACTCTGTCTCTTTACACTCCCAGACTCTGTCCCTTTACACTCCCAGACTCTGTCCCTTTACACTCCCAGACTCTGTCTCTTTACGCTCCCAGACTCTGTCTCTTTACGCTCCCAGACTCTGTCTCTTTACACTCCCAGACTCACGCTACCTGCAGTCGCTGATAGGTACCTATGAACCATGATGCAGAATGAAAGAACACATCGCGTTGGTGAAACGTTGTGTCCACGCCAGGTCGGGTCATCCTCGTTCTTTTACCAGTTGTCCTGCGTTGCTCTGGCGCGAACCCTCCTCAGCCAATCACGGTGCTTGGTCCCATCTCGCCATCAGTCCCAACTCTCTCTCTCTCTCTCTCTCTCTGTCTCACCCACACACCCCTACAAATGAATACAAATGAGTGTTTTCATTCTGAGCTAGACGGCAAAGTATGTTATCACAAGCGCTGGCTTCCACTCTTAGAAAGGAGCAATCTCATCCCCCCAAGAAAAATAAATACTGGGAACTTGAAGATCCAATCATATCCCATGGCATTTTAATGTCTAGAATGATTCTAGCCGAGGACGGGGCTAGCAGTCGGTTTGATTGATTTGGTGAATGTTGATTTGGGTTTTGTGGACCATTAAGCAGGGCTGGTACCGCTGGTGCTGGGTGAGGTGTGTTACTGTAACTCCTTGTAATATACATCACTTAAGGACCTTCAGATCTCAACGTGAGTGTACTCCACTCCCGTTGAGAAGGGGCAAAGTTAGGGAATCATCGTCTTCCTCACCTCTTTCTATATAAGGGGAGTGAAATACCCGTCTAAAGGCTCCCAAAAAGTGATTTCCTCATTACAGAGGAATTTTGACTGACGCCAGGAATATGTCTAAAATATAAAGGAGGAGTGTATAACTTACACCCTGCCTCCATGTCTGACTGAAAGTATTTGCTTAAGTGTTTATAGTTGATGTTGCTGAACATTTACGTCAGCCAGTGAAAACCTGACTTTGGATATACTGTTGGTGGCATTAAGAGGAATTCAAGTCAAATGTTAGCAAATTCGGAAATGTACTCCCCCCCCCAAAAAAAAAATAAAAATCAGATGACAATCTAAAGTCATTTCCATTTTGCTTTCTATTGATATATTATAACCAGTCGTCGTCGTCATCATCAATCATTGTTTAGTGATGGTATCTTACCAGTGGTAAATTTCCAGGACGTGGGTATAGAACTCTGGGCCTACAGAGGCAGGTCTGGTTAACATTCAGGCTAAGATGAGGGATGTTTCAAGAGTTGGGGGATGGCTTCAGTGTCTCCCCTGTGAAGGGCAGCCTCTGTATAAATCTCTCACAGTGAAGTCTGGCCTGACCCTCAAAGTTAGCCTTTGTTTGGCAGACGCCTTGGTCCCCTTTAATCTCGTGAAGAGATAAATCCTTTGATGGCCCTGGCCTGGCTTACTTGAAAGTACTGCCCAGCCATCTCTATAGATCACCATAACACAGCATGTTTGATGTCAGGGAGGGGGTGGGGCGACTGTGGCGTGCGGGTGGGCTTCCTCGCGACCTGAAACGCAGTCATCAATCCTGGGCCCGCGAACCTCAAACCCCACCCTCCTCCCCGCCCCCCGCACCCGCCTCCTCCCCCTCAAACCGCACAGCCAACCACAGCCGACCACAGCCACCCCTACCCTGCCCCTATGACCAGAGAACAGAGCTTTCACCAGGACCAAGCCCGGGGTTAACTGTCTGTCTCAGACACAAGCAGCCAGGGCTCGTAGTCCTCTTGTATAAACACAGTGACAGTTAACCCCGGGCTTGGTAATAATTCATTTCACTCTTCCAGACTGCAATATTTCACTTTAAATTAATCTTATTTCATTATAGAGTTTTGGATGTATTGTCTCGTGTATGTTGCCAAATTCTTTGCAAACTGAAAGTTGATGTTAATGTTTTTCCTTTAAATAAACGTTGCATGGTTTGATGTACACCCCGAGAGAAGCAGCCCTGTCCATCAAGACCATCGTGAGGCTAATGATGTGTCGCCCAGAATAACATCATTGAACTGAGGTGAACTTCAGGGAGCTCTTTAGATGCTACTGATAAGACCCTCAGCCCATTAAGTCTGGCTCTCTGCTGGAGTGCTCACTCCTCACACTCTCCCTTATCTTAAGCCTTCATCAACACAGTCCTAATCTGAACATGTTGCTAATTTTGATAGATTTAAGTCTGCTCAGGGCTTCGGGGAGATCTCGAGCTAGCTGGGGGGGAGAAAAAACAGATTAAGGTCATAAAAAATCCATTAAAATCAAATTAGGATTAATTTACATTGCTGGGCGGAAATGTAGGCATTTTCTGCAGAGCCCTGCTTTCTCCAACTCATTGTTGAAGGGAGAAAGAGTTGCTGAGCTTCCAACCGTGTCTGCTGGTCTGGAGGTGTGAGTCCCTGGCATGCACTAAATGTGAGTACAGCAAGCCCAACAAAGGCAAGTGACAATAACACCCCTGAAATAGCTTGACAGGCATTTTAATTGCCATTCTCTGCATTGGCTCAGAATGTTACTACTCACTGGTTCAAGAACAATATATTACCTACTTTCCTAGGCCTAGTATCAAACACAAATTATGCAGTATTAGCGTAGGTAAAAATGTGACACTGTAGCCTATATTACTGTGCAACTAAAGATTTCTAATTCTCCTCTTACCCACTGTCCCAGCCTCACCCTGCTCGGTTTTTATTACCTTCGTTATTGCCGACCATAGTGCAATACTTCTTCCATTTTTTTTAAACTATTGTCTGAGGCAGTCGAATTTATGATGCACTTGGCATTTTACCTTAATCAACGTGAAGTAGCAACGGAGTCATGTGCACCTCGTATCACAATGAGGTGCCAAAGCACTTCATGTGTAGGAAGTTTGACACAAACACAGGAAGTCCAGTGTTTCACGACAGGGGAACGAGAACCTGAGCCTCTCTCTCTCTCTCTCTCTCTCTCTCTCTCTCTCTCTCTCTCTCTCTCTCTCTCTGTCTCTCTCTCTCTCTCTCTCTCTCTCTCTCTCTCTCTCTCTCTCTCTCTCTCTCTCTCTCTCTCTCTCTCTCTCTCTCTCTGCTAATGGGCCAGACAGATTGATTGTGGGTAAAGTACCGTTCCAACTTTTTACTGAGCGGGATAAAGTACAGGTATATATCTTAAGATCAGCAGTGTAGTAGTCCTACAGTAGACCGCACTCGTTTCATGGTATGCGTTCTGCTGTTCAGAATAAGGATACAGTTCAATGGTCCTTCTGGATCTACAGTAGATAAAATGTCAAGTCGTTTAAATCCAGTATAATTGTAAATTATTACAGCCATCGGCATGGTTTGACTAACGTCTCAGAACAGGTCCAGATTAGAAGAGCCACAGGGACATCCAGTGGTGAATTCAATGCAGTACATGTCTTGTAATCCTGAGCAGTCTGAATAGCACAGCAGAAGGGAAGGGATCTTTAGTCATTAGTTATTACACCATTATACTTATTTTCGCTTCTTTATACTGTATTACAGACTGTATACACCGCCATCATCCAGTCCATCCTCACCTCCACCACCATCTGGTACGCTGCTACCACAGAGGAAGAGTCCAGACTGCAGCCTGTCATCCACTCTGCTGAGAGAGGGATTGGCTGCATCTTGCCATCCAACCCTCCCAGAACGGTTGAGTCGAACACAGGTCAACCACCATGACCAGCCCCTGGATGTTATGAGTTAGCGTTGGGGTTAAGTGCCTTGCTCAAGGGAACAAGGCACTGACCGATAGGAACTCAGCCAGCCGCCCTCCAACCAGCTTTCAGTCACTGGTCTGATGGTGTCTAACCACTGGTCTAACCATGTACCTACCTGACCATATACACACCTACTGCCCTAACCATGTACCTACCTGACCATATACACCCCTACTGCCCTAACCATGTACCTACCTGACCATATACACACCTACTGCCCTAACCATGTACCTACCTGACCATATACACACCTACTGCCCTAACCATGTACCTACCTGACCATATACACCCCTACTGCCCTAACCATGTACCTACCTGACCATATACACCCCTACTGCCCTAACCATGTACCTACCTGACCATATACACACCTACTGCCCTAACCATGTACCTACCTGACCATATACACACCTACTGCCCTAACCATGTACCTACCTGACCATATACACACCTACTGCCCTAACCATGTACCTACCTGACCATATACACACCTACTGCCCTAACCATGTACCTACCTGACCATATACACACCTACTGCCCTAACCATGTACCTACCTGACCATATACACACCTACTGCCCTAACCATGTACCTACCTGACCATATACACCCCTACTGCCCTAACCATGTACCTACCTGACCATATACACACCTACTGCCCTAACCATGTTCAGTTTGCTGGACACAGATTGAGCTTGGATGTCTTTCTGTTAAACTTTATTAGGATAGAGCTTGTTCTCTGTATCCTGGAAAACAGCCCTAATTGTAGAACTTGAATCTTGTCGCCCTACTGAGTTAGAATAAGATTAAGAGTTAATGTAGCTTTATGTTTCACTTCCTTCCTTCCTTCCTTCCTTCCTTCCTTCCTTCCTTCCTTCCTTCCTTCCTTCCTTCCTTCCTTCCTTCCTTCCGTCTGCAGCGTTGGTTAGATTGCGATTGGTCATTTCTGGAACGATCACTTGCAGTAGGATTATGAAGTTGTGGATTATGAACTAGCAAGCCAGAAGGGGGCAGTAGACACAGACCAGCTGCCCTCATTCCCTGGTCTACACGGCTGCTTCATACGTGTACCATCTGGTGTGATACTCATCTACCACCACTAGAGGGCATAGTTAGTCAAGAGTCCTGACTAAACCTGAAAACTGAACCATTATGACCCAGACAGATGGCGCAATTGTCAAAAGATGCTGCTTTACATAGTTTGGAAATACAGTCATTCCTAAAAAAAAAAAAAAAAAAAAAAAATATTTTTGTCAACGATCTTTGAAAAAACGTTATATTCCAATATCTTCCACATATCTCTACATAATTTTAGAGATCAAATAGTATGCTTTGATCGGTTAGTTGTTTGGAAATATTTTGTAGATTTTTTATACATTTATTTATTTACTTATTTAGAAAAGGACAAACATCTTCCCACAAGGTACAGTATCTGGTCCTCCCATTATGCATCATTAACCGAAACAGATTGCTGTTCCTCCAATTCGGGATTAGAAAATGTGCACGCTTGAGTGATAGCCTAAATGTGATTGACTGAGGACTTGTAGGATCAGTGGGGTACATTTTTATGTAATTTCTGGCATGCCCTGTCCAAAAGATGGAAGGGGGAGGCACAGACAGGGAGGAGGGAAAAACACTCTTTCACATTTATTCCTGCAAGCCTATTGGTCCGATTTTTTTTCCTGGTGCTGCCACAATACTGCACACACGTGACCTCCCTGTTTTTAGCCAGTTTAACGCATGCACTTAAAAGACAAGCCTTTGACATTTGCTACCCATACAAGCATGCTTTTCACATTTTAAGGTATTTTCGCTAAAACCACCACTCGCGGATTCTAAACCTTGAAGTGGACCATGGCGGCTGCCACGAGCAGCAATACATCCACAGCCACGCTACAGATGAAGCATTCCAGCATCGAGCATACGCGGAAACGCATAGACCCTCGGAGGAGGCAAGCGGCGCTCTCTTTCCTAAGTAACATTTCTTTGGATGGACGCCCGGTGCAAGATGATGCCGACAATCAAAACGAAGAGGACGATTCAGTTGAGCCCAGGACTAGACAGAGCGTGGTTTCTCCAGAGCGCACCATGTACGCCGCTAGCTCTGGAGAGACGACCACGGCCGCCCAGGCTCTCGCTATTGCGAACCAGGCTCTCCTCGCGAATGCCCGTGCCAGCTTTGGGATGGGTCCGGCTGCGGCCCCCGCGGGTGCAGATGTGGAGGGCGAAGCGTTCAGCCCCTCGGTCTTCAGCCCCTCGGTCTTCAGCTCGCCCTTCTCCGCGGTACCAGTGGCGACTAGAGGGAGGTTGCAGACTTACACTCAGGGAATACTACCTGCCGCCTACTCCAGGCAAGCCCCCCAGAATTACTCCTGCCCGGAGGGCGGACAGATAGCCAACACTGCATTAGAGTTGCAGAGGTCAAGGTAACTGTCTAACATGTCTACCATCATGTAATGTTTACATTCACGTTGTAGGAGAGTTTTGTAACAGGAGCTGTACAGTAGCCTATGTAACAGACAGTAGGCTACATTGGGGACACACTGTAGACACAGAACAACAGGCACACCCCCTAATGACAACATTGCAGTGATGCAACAATCCGATACCATTTACTGTTTAATCTGTAGCTAATTTCCTGTGTGTTTATGTAGCCCGTTGAAGGGATACACAACAACTAACTCGACCATAGTTGTATCCCTTCACAGACAACCTTGGTTCCTGAGGTCACAATTTGGAGGGTTGATCAAAAGGCATCAGCTGATCCACTAACGTGCCGATCAAAAATGCCTTTACGCCAGCTCAGTGCATCCAAACCTAGGGCCACAATTCTCCACTCATATTTATAATAGTCCCCACCAACGTAAACTAGTACACAGAGTCCTTCATATCCTCACAGTTACTAATATACTCTGGTGGGCTACATAATATGTGGTGGCTCTCTACGAATGTGCCAGGAGGATGCCAGAGTGCGCAGCGAGTAGGAATTTGGGTCAATTTGGGCTTGTTTCCCCCACGGTTTGTATGGAGAGGTAGCTGCTAGATAAGGTCATATTGAATGGGAGCACGACAGCTATGTACCTGTATGCTAGTTCCCGCTCACACAGCTGAAGACGCCCTACACGGCCCTCTATCCAAACTCTGGCGCTCTGCTGGTTATTACAGGTCCAAAAAGGTTTAATCTGGAATCAGTTATATATAACTCTGTGAGAGGTATGACTACTTTAGGCAGGACATAATGCATTTTCGCCTAATGCTCTTGGACTTGTGATATGGTTATTTTCTTCCCCGATCGCATATTTCCCAACCTACACCACCTTGCACCTGCCACTGCATAGTAGTCCATAAAGCCTATTATGAGATGATATAACCATCCTGTAAACACTATTGCGTACACTCACAGTGAGCAGGCCAGGCACACAGAGACATGTGGGTGTCCTGTTTGTTGTCGACTCTGTCCTTGTCTTTGAAGTGTATGTGGAGGGGGGGGGGCGGTCAGGGAGGTAGAGATCTGAGGCCGTCTCCTCTTCCCTGCTCTCCACGGAAGGATGGTCAACTGTCACGGACAGACGCGCCCTTGTCACGGTGTCACAACCTGCTGTCCGTCAGCTCCGCCCCTCCTGGCCAGGCCAGGGCCATCAAAGGATTTATCTCTTCACGAGATTAAAGGGGACCAAGGCGTCTGCCAAACAAAGGCTAACTTTAAGGGTCTCCGCGTGACCCACCGTGTCCCCCCGCCCGTCGCGTCCCGTCCGACCCCGCCCCTTGGCGGCGCCCCATCGCCGTCCGCCTCCTCGCGACCGTCGGACCCTGTGGCGTTTGGCGCGCTGCACGGTAGTAGGGACACGCCTCACAAAGAAAACCTCCCTCGGTGAAGGGTCTGTTTCAAGATGCGATTAAATGAATTCCCCTTGTTGCGATTGCAGTTTTGACAACGAAGTGACACTGACGATTGTCGCGGTGTGACACCGAACCGTTTAAGGAATGTCGTTAGAGGACGTCCACGCACGCTGAATTCTAAACTGTTGAGAAGTAGGGCGATCTGTTCCACGCGGTCATGTTCCACAGACACTCGGAGGCGCTTGTCTGCACAGTGCCTGGCCTGTTTTGGGAGGGCAGCTGGTAGAAGTGTGTCCAGAGGGCCCCGGCTGAGGAAGGCAGGATGCCCAGTCTCTCTGAGCGGCCGCCCAGTCCTCCGCTCGGCATTCAGTGCTCTTCCGCCTCCCCCAGGGGCTCCAGACACACACACACACTCTCACTTTCTCTCTCGCTCTCTGTCTCTGTCTTTTTCTCTCTCTCTGTCTCTCTCTCTGTCTCTTTTTCTCTGTCTCTCTCTTTCTCTGTCACTTTCTCTGTCTCTCTCTCTCTCTCTCTCTCTCTGTCTCTGTCTTTTTCTCTGTCTCTCTCTTTCTCTGTCTCTCTGTCTCTTTTTCTGTCTGTCTCTCTCTGTATATCTCTCTCTCTCTCTCTCTCTGTCTCTCTCTTTTCCTGTCTCTCTCTCTTGGCGTACTGTGTTGCCTCTAGTCAGGAAGCTGCATCCCTCAGTTGAGCAGCCAACAGAGACCGAGGCCAGCGCGGCTTAAAACCGGCCTCCTCCTCCTCATCTGATACTGATGCATGCAAGATGAGGGCTTTATGGGTATTCTCTACACTCCCAGTATGCATTCATGGACCATAACATCCACAACCAACCGTTTCAGCTGTTTTAAATGTCTTTATTATGATCCAGAAAAATGCTTGTAAACATATATATTAGTGTCATGAAACCTAAATTCACTATAGAGTTATAAAGATTCCAGACGTGTTGGAAAACCGGGCGCCATGTACAGTATTTGCTACAATACATTTCCCTGGTCATTTGCAGTTTTGTGCGATTAGGTCATATCCTTCTGGTTATGAGTGAATTATTGTTCACTGACGTCTTGGCACAATCACAGGATTATGTAAGAATGCTTGGCTTTCCTTCACTCTAACCAGCGACACTCAGGGTGAACTGGCAGTAAATAGCTATACGGCAGCTTAACTTCCAGGATATGATGAAAACGTCTGAATAGCCAGATCCAGATGGAGAGAAGACGGATAGTATGAGCATGTGTCACTCCTCGGTTCCAAAATAGAACACAAGAGTACAAGTTCATGTTCCACAATTCAGCTTGCACTGTGGCTAACCCTAAACTGCTTTGCAGAAGTTATTTTAAGGGGTCGACAATAGATTGACAGCAGCGCGTTTGTCTTCTTCCACATTTCTGTCGCGTAATCTCGTCCATGTCTACAAGGAAGGGATTCACCATTGTTGTACCAGTGTCATAAATATCCTATGAACAGAGAGAATTGGCGCCTAGGTTATGTTGATTGGATTTTTCACAAAATAATGACGTTTTCCTTGGCGAGGTCTGGACTGTGATTGTAAAGACAACATAAACATTAGATTCATTTCCACTCACTCAGTCACTCCTTACCAGTGGAAAGGAAGACAATGTCCATGGCCGTCTGCCAGTGGGTGTGCGTGTGAAACGGTTTAATCACCAGTTCAACGTAGCACACTTAACTCCTCAGCCTGACTTCACATGCCCTCTCGGCTGGTTGCATATCAATTGCTTTTGAATCTCAGTGGACGCCCACTTTGTTCTCAATGGAGGATTCTAGGAATACTGCACTAGCTATAGTTTGATAATGTACTATTTTTAGTGTCTGTGTTCTTCAAGTCAGAATCACTTGAGGAAACGGACAGGAACACAGACATGATGCGTGTGATAAGCAGAGGTGTTTCGGGGGGTCAGAGGTGTTTTGAGGGGTCTGTTTGAAGCTGGTGTCTCACAGGTCCTTGTTCATTCCAGACCACGAACGGTTGGACAGGAGCTGATTGATCCGACCACAGTTAAACATCAATAGCTGGCTGCGTCAGAGTGGTCTCTGAGGTGAATGAGTGGTCTGGACAGTGTTATTGTTTCCAGAGTTTACCCTGGCGGGGAAAACACCCTTCTCCCCAAACCCACGTCCTGTCGCCATTCATCGACAGTGGCTGGATCAAAGTCCGTCCGGCGTCCTGTCGGACTGGAAAACTGGATCTTTGAGTGGCGGCCAAGCCCCTCAGCGGGTCACTGGACGTGTGCAAAATAACTCCCGTTTCCAGCGAAGGGATTTGATGAAAACACAACTTCCAACCCCTTCCCAGACAGAGCGCACAGTGGTCCATCTGTGTCTAGTCGAGCAGCCTTCATCATTTGTCGTGCCAGCTGCACCTGAGAATGAGCTCATGGGCCCTGCAAGCCCATGTGGGTTTTGCTTGAATAACATTTACCTCATATTCAGTTGATCGGTTGACTGGATTTGATTTGACACTGAGTAACCTAGAGTACTAGGTAACCTGAGTAACCTAGAGTTATTTTATTGTGGTTTCTCAAGATTTCAAGATTCACAGTCACAGTGAATTGTTGCTGCCAGCTCCAGGATTATGCTACAGATAAACTCTTAATACTCAATTCCAAGTGACAAATTTACAAGTTATAATTTTACAAAATTACAATTTTACAGAATTACAATTTTACAAAATTGCAAATTTACAAATTAACACAAAATACACAGTAGATACCCTTTCTATAAGTATAAAATTACCTGGGATGGGATAGATAAGGGATTATATATGGATTAGAATAAATAAATAACTGCTATATCATGCTATAGCTATAATGGCTAGCCTGGTACGACCGCCCGGTTCTCGCGAGCTCACATTCTGTTTCACTAAAGCAGAACGGTCTGGCCTTCGCCTCCTCCAGAGCTGAGTTTCTAGGTGGAAAAGACGTTTTTGCCGTTCTTCCGATTGGAGTCTTCCGAAGTGTCTTTCAAGGCAAGTACCCCCGCCCACGAAATCGCTCTCTATGGGGCCATAGGAAGGGAGAGATCTGAGGCCGTCTCCTCTTCCCTGCTCTCCACAGCGGGACGGGCAACTGTCACGGACAGACGCGCCCTTGTCACAGTGTCACAACCTGCTGTCCCTCAGCTCCGCCCCTCCTGGCCAGGCCAGGGCCATCAAAGGATGTATCTCTTTACGAGATTAAAGGGGACCAAGGCGTCTGCCAAACAAAGGCTAACTTTGAGGGTCAGGCCAGGCCTGTCTCTGCGTGACCCACCGTGCCCCCCCCCCCCCCCCCCCCCCCGCGCCCGTCGCGTCCTCTCCGGCCCCACCCCTTGGAGAGGCCAGACCGATATTGCGGAGCGAAGCAGTGAGCTCGCGAGATTGGGATGGTCATACCAGGCTAATAATGGGGGAGTCATTCAGGAGCCGGGTGGCTTGCGGGAAGAAGCTCTCCTTGCTCGCCATGTGAGTGCGGTATCTCCTCCCTGACCCTAGCAGCGAGAACAGTCCATGTCCTGGGTGGCTGGGGTTTCTTACAACACCGCCCATCCTCCAGTCTAGCCTGCCATCCAGATTCCTGCGTTGCCTACAGCGTGTCTAGCCCTCTCTCAGGACTAGGGCTGGGTATCGATTAGAATTTCAAGAATCGATTAGATTCCGATTCACAAGGTTCAGAATCGATTATCACGATTCAATATCGATTCGGTTAGTGTTACTAAAACTACGATTTTTTTTTTTTGCTGTAACCTTAATTACATGACTGCCAAGTTATGCAACACATCAATACTAGGGCTGGGTATCGATACTGATTTCAAAAAATGAATGAATCATTGAATGAATTAATGAACTATTCATTCCTTCATTTATTCATTCATTCATTAAATAAAAGATTGATTTTGGGATTCATGAATCGATTCTGAATCATTTGATTCAGAATCGATGAATCGATTTTTTAAACCCGGCTCTACTCAGGACTCTCTCCGCCGGACGTCGTTGGACTGGACATCGGCCGCGTCATGACCTCCAGCCAGCGCTGAACGAGACCGCTTCATGATTATTCAACCACTTAAGCGAGATGTTGCCTCACAGCAGCAGCTCCTGTTTATATCATCCTTTTATTTATTTGGACCTTATCTAAATACATTTCCTCTCGTCCCTGTTGCATCTCGGACCGCGACGTTCCGTCATCACAGCGCAGTCTTTCGGCTCTGCCAACCAGACTCCTTTATAAACATGATCTCGTCTGACCTCCTCTGGCGTCCACTGTTCTGTCTGCCTCATTCACTCCTAGGAGTCCCTCAAGGGCAGTCATCTTTTAATCTGCTCTGCTGCTGCTCTGTTATTGATTAACCAGCCTCAATCCACAGTCATCTCTCGCTGGATTGGTCGCTGAAGAGGGGGATGCGTCAAGTCACCTGTGATAGAGTTCAACATTCACACACTGCACACTTGGTGAGGCCAGAGTGACTGGTTGTTACTGGGAGTTTGTGCAAAAGTGATGCAGGCATTTTTCCACATTCTTCTCTTTACGACCTCGCTTGGTCTTGACTAACTATAGCCAGACCAGCATGTGTGTGCCCTTTAAGGTCGAGAGGTTGATACCCGTTGGCATGGAGTTTCATGTCTAACAAAGGCCTTTGTTTGGCCTACTCGAGTTTTCTTGTTTGGCCTACTCCAGTTTTCTTGTTTGGCCTACTCCAGTTTTCCTCAATGGCACATGTACTAAAGATTGTGTTGTTGTAATGGACCCAAAGCGAGATTAGCTTACAACTAATTTTCAAACAGCTCGATCACACTGAACAACCATGCTTTTGAAAGTAGCAGCCGACGATAGCAGCAGGCTAATAGAATCTGCCTGGTTAGTCATGCAACACAAGTGTGAAAGAAAGGGAAGTGTGTGATGAAACGGTGTTACATGAGGTGTTGTCAGAGCCGGCGCCTTATCCTCTTACCAACCAACTACCAGCGCCTGATTCTGGAACATTCTCCTTGGTCCTGCGTGAAGGCTGGTCAGTACACAGTTATCACTGACCACAGTAACCACAGTGGTGGTGGCAGATTACTAGTCCGTGTACTTACAGCACAGTTTAGTAAATAAACCGTTGACTCTGAGGAGACAGACAGCCAGAGAGCACACGGACAGAACAACTGGAAACGCAGGCCTGTTCTCACAAGCCCACCGGGAACGGTGTTCGCTGAGGGTTAGATTGCTCACCCCCAAGACGGTTAGAGAGAGACATGCCAGGATAAACGTCAAAGAGGATCTTCTTGGCGGAATGAAACACTCAATGATTTACAAGCAGGCTACAGATGTATTGCACCAGCGACTGCCATCCAAAAGTACAAAGTCGATGACTTCAGGGCTGCCGTTATGAGCAAGGTTGGTTTGGGAGGTTGTCCAAAATGTTACCTACTAAGAAGGTAACGGGATTTTGGGCAAAGTCCCAGTGACAGCAATTAATATCTTGAATTATTTCTTAGCCACTATGATTACAGATCGGAGAAAGGAATGCATTTGGGATTTACTGCGAATAGAAAATTATATACTGTAGTGACATTCTAAGCCTCTCTGTGAAAGCCCCAAGACTGCTGTACATTTTTTCTAGTTTAATCGCATCACATCTTAATATTTTTCTGTTATGTTAATAAGCATGATTAATCATTACCAAGTGCACTGGTAATGATCAAATTCGGCAATCCCATTTTGACATTCTGTAATACCACTCGGGGTCCAGGTTCATATTAACAAGCCGCTCTGTAACAGTTGTCATTTGCAGAGATTTTCTTGTGAGCGTTTTATATTCTGAGGCCTTGGTTCCTGACCAGTGTCCCTCTGTCCCTATGTCCCCCAGACGCCGGCTCATCTCCCAGCGCTCCTCTCTGGAGACCCTGGAGGACATCGAGGAGAACGCTCCTCTACGCAGGTAGGGAGCGACCAGAACAACCCTCGCCCCTCCGCTCAGCACACGGGCGCTCGACACCCCTTTTGTCTTCCAGGGAGAGGGGAGCGGTATTCACACGCCTGTCATGTGATCTGCCTGACACAGTTTCCCTGTTTAGAGTCGCCAGTCATATTTCAGTTTGATCTGTTTTGAACGTGTCTCCCCCTAGATGCCGAACCCTATCCGGCTCTCCCCGACCAAAGAGCTTCAAGAAGGTCCACTTCATTAAGAACATGAGGCAACATGATATGCGCAGTGGAAGGTATGAGGGAGACAACCCCATCCCTAACTCAATACAAGCCTTCAGTTCATAATGGCAGGAGGCCCCCAACGAACAAACACTTTCTCTCAGATTACAATCCAGTAACCATGTAGGCCTCGGCTACTCATCGTTTCCTGTGTGATTTACAACTATTGTGATTGACTATAAACGAAGAGAGACTGCTTGTTCAATAGGGCCCCTGTTCATCTCCGTAGAAAAGATCTCAAATGGATTACAGATGAATGATTTTGAGTGCCTCACCATGTATGTATGCATATATACACATATTATCTAGGACCACACTTAATCACGGGATAAGCACACAACACACTTTCTCACTTTATGCATGAATGATTCACTCAGAAATCCCTCAACACTGGGGGGGGAAATGTGGGCCCACTGAGGTTGAGATGATTGATTTAATGTGTAGGTCTGGTGAAACGCTGGATATCTGTGGAGACCTTTATGAGCTTCTCAAGACAGTCCCGTGTACTGATGTCTTCCAACGTTAGAACGGATTCTCGGGATCTGAAAGACGATTCAGTTGCCAGTTATTTGTTACCCTTTGGTTTACAGGAAGGAGGTTTTTTGGGGAAATATTGGTCTGGACAGCTTCGTGCGGGAGTGAGGAGCCTATTTTAGGCCTGGGGAAAGAAGAAAGGAGACTGTGGTGTTAGTTATTCTGTCCTCATCGTCATTGGTTGGGTTTTATCAGTACCATCACCATTGGATAAGTCAGTTGTCTCAAGTCATATTTTATCTGTGGCTTTGATGATGATATTAGATGTTTTGCCTCGTATTCTGTCTCATAATCCAGGTGGTAGACATTAGGTGTTTGGATTTGCCAGCACTATTTAGCAATTGCCCATAGACTTATTGCTAGAACAGTCAACCCTAAAGTTTTCTGGGACCCATATGTATCTGCTGTGCTGCTCATCGGTTTAGCCTTTTGTGATGTTTTGTGGAGTAACTGCAACCATGTTGTAAGTTATATTTCAACATTGGATTGCTTTCATTTCAGTTTGGCAGCATGCATGTCTTATCAGCTCAGTACCCACCAGAGGTCATGGCTGCTCATTCTAGAAACAAACAAAAACGCACCACATTTGCCCCAAACCACTGACTACACACACCACATCTGCTACCGTACATATTCCACATCTCATTTTGTTTTTCTCCGTCCTTAATTGTTAACTGCTCACTTTTCTCCACCTTAATCTACATCTTTTGACATAGGGTTATTAATTAGCTTATTTATGGTTTTGTTTTTTAGGATAGTGCTTATCAGTGGCAGAAGATCCCTGTATAGTGTATTTTCTGTCCTGCCCTATCGAGATTGTAGCCAAGCAGGGTATGTATTCTTAATCTCCAGCATGCCGACCTTCCCTCTCTCCACCTTTGACCCCTTGTGCCTTTCCCTGTGGTCTCTCCACCCTCTGCTTCTGTGGATGTACTCTGAATAACTGCCGATACATTGGGAGGGGCTGGTTTTGGTGGATGCATTTTTAACAAAAAACAAACAAACAGTTGGGTAGTATTTAACCAGATAGGCCCAGTTTGTCTTTGCATTTTGTCTCGTCATTAACTGTAACGCTACGCACTCTTGCCCGTTGCAACTGTCTCTTGTGGTTTATCATTTATGCGCCACCTTTCCTGCAGGTCTTGCTGCCCCCGCTAGATTCTCGAGCGCTTTCCCCTGGGCTACAGTATGCATGGGCTTCGTGCAGCCAGCATGTGGGACATAATTGATAACAAATGATAATGGCTGGGTTGTTGTAGTGTGTTTAAGGCTAACCATTTTTGTTTTGCCCTTTTCGCCAGAGGTGATAAAAGCCGGCTTCAGAAAGCACAAGTGTTGACTGGGTATTTGCTCCACTCATGCGCTAAACCAGCGGAGTCCCAGGCAGAAGTAGAATCCGCTGGTTTAGCGCATGGGTCGAGAAAATACATGGCTAGTACTATTTTTACTCCCTGAAGTCGGGTTTTAACACTTCTGCTTTCCATTGAGGTTAAAGTTTCTCTGCGCTTATCAGGCTTTGGTTTATCAGTAAAAAAAATGCTTGTTTTCTTTCTTACTGCGACACATAAAGTAGTTCCATATTCATGGGAACCTCTGGTAGCTCAGACTGGCCCGGCCCCCTGCCTGCCTTTCTGACGGGGGGAAGCTGCCGCTCTGACCTCTGACCTCTGACCTCGGTGGTGCAGCTCTCCCTCCCGCCCGCACGAGACACCCTGGTCTGGAGGACGCCAAGGAACAGAGGACTGATGATGAACAGAAGAGAGTACAGTAGAGAGACAGAGAGATAGAGAGAGAGACAGAGAGAGAGAGAGACAGAGAGAGAGAGAGCACCAAACTGGGGCATACCAGGGAGCATACCAGGCTCATTCCATCGTCAGAATCTCCTAAAGCCTGCTTTCACGATGAGGGTTTGTGGGTTAATGAACCGCCAGCAATATCCAAAAGCCATATCCTACTTGCTGCTAATTGACAGTGAACACTGACAAGCATGTGGCCGGACGAAGTGCTATTGCTGCGAAATGGCCCTTTATTTACAGCGTGTAGAGAATTTAATTTTGACTCCCAGTGCCAGTGCATCACCGTAAAACAAAAAAACAGCTCTGAAATCCTGCGGACTGAATGGCTCGTCTTATCTTATAATTATTTAAATACAGGGGTCAGAAAAAGCTGTGGAATTCCAGTAGCTTGTTAATTAGCTTGGCTCTCTGCGGCCTTGGTGTGTTGAATTAGAGGAATCCTAATTGCTGCTGGTCCGTGGCCAAAGCGCATTGTTTCATCACCCAACGCCGTCGAAACCTCCCACGGTAGTAGTCTGACATGCCGAGCGTCGGTGACGCGACGTCGGCGACGCGACGTTCCCTGGGTCCGCCCAAGGGCGCACTTGACCTTTCAAACAGAGGCCCGGCGGCCGCCCAAACAGACGAGGGGAGTCCGGAGCAGCTTCTCGCCCATCAATACCGGGTCGATGCCCACAGGCCCGCCGAGCGGATGACGAGACACCCGGAGGCGGGGCTGTAGGCAGCAGAGTTGGCCGGGGGGGGCGGGGCCGCAGTGCGTCTCGCCAGTCACCGGGGTAACCACAGGTCTCGTGCCCCCACCCCCTCCCCCCCCTCCCTCCACAGGGACGTGAAACCGGAAAGCGGGCGCCAGCGCCACCCCTCGGGGGCCAAGGAGATGGTGGTCGGACTGGAGGGCGTGGAACTAGGAGCGGACGGGAAGGTGAGAGGTTAAACTGTTTTTTGTTTTTTTTAGCGTGGGCGTGTTTACATCACGGCAGCGTCGCTCACGGCTTCACACGCCCTAGATACCAATTTGGGAGCTGCTAATGTGTGCGTGCGTGTGTGTGTATTTGTGTGTGTGTGTGTGTATTTGTGGTGTGCCCGTGTGTGTGTTTGCATGTGTTTGCATGTGTATGTGTGTGTGTATTTGTGCCTGCGTGCGTGCGTGTATTTGTGCCTGCGTGCGCATGTGTGTGTGTGTGCGTGTGTATTTGTGCGTGCGTGTGTGTGTGCACGTGTGTATTTGTGCCTGCGTGCGTGCGTGTGTGTATTTGTGCCTGCGTGCGTGCCTGCGTGTGTGTGTGTGTGTGTGCGCGTGTCCACAGACCGTGTCCTATACTCAGTTCCTGTACCCCACCAACGCCCTGGGCGGCCGCCGCAACACCATCGACTCCTCGTCCTCCTTCTCCCAGTCGCGCAACGCCAGCCACCGCAGCCTGAGTCTGGGCCGGGCCAACAGCAACCAGAGCAGCATCGACACAGGTCAGGGGGCGGAGGTGTCCGCTCGCGGGGGGGGGGGGGGGGTGGTGTCTGTCCGATCCGACCGAGGGGTCCGCTCGATTCATTCCCCCGGGCTCCAAATCTGTGGTCGCTGTGGTTTTGTCCCCGTGCAGGGAACGATCTGGGAGACTTCAGGGAGTACGACCCTAATCTGCTGGACGACCCCCAGTGGCCGTGCGGGAAACACAAGAGAGTACTCATCTTCCCCTCCTACATGGTGAGGAAGCACACAAGCCACGCACACACACACACGCACACACGCACGCCTGTCCAAGATGTTCTGTCCTCCTTGATTACAGCACTGTCCCTTCCTGAGAACACGCCGAGAAGGAATCATCTTCCGATCGAGGAAACCCTTCGTTGAACACTGTACTGTAGATCCAATTGTTGTGTTTCCTCTCCATGTCTATCAAGTCATGGGATCCTTATTATTGCATTTCTCCTGATTGTGCAGCAACAGCGCTTCCTCCAAGCTATGTTGTTTATGACACAGAGATAGGGCCGCTTCCTATTCTTGGACCGTATTAACTGCATTGGATGCGGTCCAGGGAGATTCGTCAGGCCATAGTAATCAGCAAGGTCAGTGTCCCGACCCCAGCTGCGCTCGCACTCCCCGCTGGAGTCTGTGAATGCAGTCTCTCGTCTCACCGCGGTTACACCACAGTGCTAATCGCTCCCACGTCCAGGAAACCAGCGCTCGTTTTTATTGTGTTTCAACAAAAAACAAACAACCGGCTCCAACACTATTCTTCCTCTGGCTGTGTTTTTATTATGTGGGACTAGCAGAATATCCAGCCTTGAAACCGCTCAGATATTCAGCCAGCGCCAGACGATGCCGCCCCCGCGCGCCTTCAACCGGTTATGAAACAGTCTGCCATAACAATAGCTATTGTGTTGACCTCGAGGAATGTCAAACAGTCAATCGTGAAGAATTCACTCCATGACCGGGGCAGCAAGCAGGCATAGTTTCCTCGACTTTTAAAGCAGCACAGGGTACTTAAATAATCTGGTAGGTTCAGTACCTGGAAATCAAAGGGAATATCTAGGAATGACGTTCTGTTGGGTCAGAAAGGTTCCGTCTGTGTCTTCGCAGAGTTCACAGTAGTGACAGATTTGCTACTCTTGCACTGAAGAGCTTTTGGTGTATTTTTGAATCGGTAACGATGGGTGCAAGCTATCTTCAGGGGTAAAAGATACCATTTACAGTACAATGATCAGCTTTGTTAATGATTTGTTATGTTTGTGAATGTACACAAGCCGAGCAAATGTTTGAAAATTCATGGCTGTTGTGTTTTCTACTGGTGACGGAGACTTGTAAATTAGTAAATGTTCCAGTAGATTTAGTGTCCTTGTGGCATGTGCCCTCTTCGTGGCCTGACACCCTATCACCCCCCCAAGTGACACAATGGAACACAACACGAGCAGAAGATCTGGTCGCCTTTCTCCCCAAGACAGATCTCTCTCTCTCCCTCTCTCTCTCTCACTCCCTCTCTTTCTCCTTCTCTCTCCCTCTCTCTGTCTCTCTCTCCCTCTCTCTCTCCCTCTCCCCCTCTGACACCAGCACTGTTGTCTCTCTTTCAGACCACCGTCATTGAGTATGTGAAACCCTCTGACCTCAAGAAGGACATGAACGAGACCTTCAAAGAGAAGTTCCCCCACGTACGCCTGACGCTCAGCAAAATCAGGAGGTACAGCTGTCGCTGTTCGCCGGCACATTATAACATAAGGCTCAGTGCGCTATGAAAATGTTTTGTGGGGTTTATAGCGACTTGTCACACTGAGCTTCTGTAGCCCTCGAGCATTGTTTAACCCTCATCCTACCAACATACTTAACACACATGGACTTACAGGACATTCATGGACTACTGACTGGGGTCCCTGGGTACCCCAAGAATAAACTACTGGAAGTAACGCAACATCATAGCAAAATTTTAACTTATTTCTTCTCAATACATACACTTTTCTTTAAATCTATAGCAACTACACTGGCCTCTGAAACCATCGGTCGTCTCATTCCACACATTTCTGTACCCCTACCTGCTGATGGTGTCTGATACTATTAGGACCCATGTCAAACATGAATGAATCATGAAATATGAATATATCAATAAATATTTCCATCTGTTAAAACTGCATAGCAATTGGGTGCTTTGGCCTGTGGTCCCCAACGGCCGCGATACATTTTTAAAAAGGACTAATTGAAACAGAAACAGAAAACTATAATACAACAATGAACAAATTGATTGACAAAGTCCTGAAAAATTGGAACGACAGAATAAAGCGCCTGTGCGATATGACAACTATACCTCTGGGGTCGCCGAGGTCTCCAGTCGGTAGGACAAGGGTTAAGCGTCACCTTCCGCCCCCCCCCTTTCCTCCTCCTCCTCCTCCTCTCCCCCCCCCCCCCCCCGCAGTCTGAAAAGGGAGATCAAGAAGCTGGCGCAGGAGGTGGGCTACGAGGAGCCCACCGTGGCTTCGGCCTTCGTCTACTTCGAGAAGCTGGTGCTCCACGGCAAGCTGAACAAGCAGAACCGCAAGCTCTGCGCCGGCGCCTGCGTCCTGCTGGCCGCCAAGATCGGCGGAGACCTCAAGAAGCTCGAGGTCAAGCTGCTCATAGACGTGAGTGTCCCGAGCGTCCCCGGCTCCTCCCGTCAAACGTGTCCGAGTGTCCTCGGGCGAGACACCGAACCCCCGAATCGCTCCCAACGAGCAGGCTAGCACCTTGCATGCCGCCATTGGTGTGTGAATGAGAGGCCATTGTAAAGCGCTTTGGATAAAAAGCGCTGTATAAGTGCAGTCCGTTTACCATTTACCAATTATCCAATTTCTTCACGTAGCCAGACAGCTGTGAAACTATTAAACGCAGCAGTTTTTTTATTCACTTACTCGTCGGCTCACCGACACGCGGTTCAAACGTGTTCAAACTGCTGTCTTTCAGAAACTGGAGGAGAGGTTCCGCGTGAACCGCCGAGAGCTGATCGCCTTCGAGTTCCCCGTGCTGGTGGCGCTGGAGTTCAACCTGCACCTGCCGGAGCACGAGGTCATGCCCCACTACAGACGGCTGCTGCAGACCTCCTAGCACCGGTGACCCGTCAGGAGGACCAGCCCGCCAGGCTCTCCTCCTGATCCACCCCCCCCCCCACCTCCACCTCCACCACCCCCCCGCAACCTGACCGCTCCACGGTCCATCGGTCACGGAGCCGCATCCCCTCACACCAGGCAACGGCTCGCCCGACTCTTGAGACTTGAAATCAGCCAAAGTGACTCGTTCTTGTATTTCCACACTCGTGTTGTTTGATATTCACCTCCATGTTCTGGATCACTACATCTCATGACGGACTTACGAAAGGGTGCATCTTACCTTCCTTGAATTTTTTCGATTATTTTGTATGTTTCCCAGCCTCTTCTCTTCCTCACTGAGGTTTTATGTCATGTTTCTAACGAGAGAGCTGCAAACGACGACCCCAGAGTTTAGGTATCTTATCCATCGAGTCTGGGGAATGAACAGTTTTCTAGTCAAAGCAAGGGACTGCTTTGTGATTGTACCATCTTTTTCACCATCTTTTTCATAACCATCTTTCTTTTTGTTTTGTAAACTTTGGTATGATTGGTTGCCTTCTGATCTTCTGAAGAACGGAACTGGCCCGTTGGCGCGGCCGATTCTTTGACTATTATCTCTCACAGCGACCTGCTTCTGCCCTCTCCTAACTAGAAGTGCACTTTTGGAATATTGCTGGACATGGAGGCCCCCCCGGGAGGGGGGGGGCATGGGTGGAGCTGTGGAGCCGATTCTAAATTAAGTTGACTTGGAAAAAAAAAAAAAAAAGACAAGTCGATTTAAACAGACTTCCGTTTTTGATTTTTGCTAATCCATCGCTTTCATGCCACCAATCTGCTTCAGTATCAGCATGACTATTATTAATAGACAAAGTATTTCGATGGCATATGCTCAGTTACAGATTTGATGGGATTTTGTATTCTCAAGTACTCTACTTCTTTCCTACCTGTCGAGTGCTGGCTTTGGATCTATGGTGAGCGGACCTGCCCTCATCAGCGCGGCGTCTCTCTTGCTGCTCTACGTTAGAGTGAATTATCAGCACGTTTCTAGTGCTTCACTGGAGGGGTGTAAAGAGCATGATGCCATCGATCAACGATTAAGATTTGATGTTAGTGCTGGACTTGAATTAGGGCTGCGAACCCATCACAGCTTGTCAAAATGACTTTGTTGCGGGGAAGCGTTTCACTATGAATGACCAATGGAGAACAAAATAAATCTGTGATGTCATTTTGCTGATGGGCAAATACCACATCGCAACCTTTAAAATCCACTTTGAGGTTGAATCTCAGTGTATCAGTATAGAGATATGGAGGTGTATTCAAGCTAGAGTAGACGCAGTGTTCACATCACCATAGAGTATTTTGAATTCTGAGAATCAGGAAACTGCCTGCTCTGTTCACATACAGCGCATATGTGTATTGAATGGTGCTCTTGAAGATTGATTATTATCTCACTTAAAGCTGATCAATAAAGATTTAATAATCAAAGTAATCCGAGGAGATGGATGGTGATGAATAGGGGTGAAATATTGTCAGGAGACAGTGTGTTCCCTGTCTGTCAGCCCAAAGATGTTGCTCTACTATGACACACACTTGGGGCTGTGGGGAAGCTCTTGGTTAACACTTAAATACTTGTGTGTATGTTTGTAAATATCCTGCTTTGCTTGTTCAATAAAAACAAGATTCTGAACCATGTGTGATGGTTTCTCTTAATTTTTGAAGTTGTGGTAGGCGATTTAGCTCAGAAGCACTTTTTGTCATTTTTTGCAAGTCTTTTTTTATCCTGACAGCGATCAATGAATAAAATACTGTGACACTCATTTAAAAAAAAATTTGTAATCTGGAAGTTGCAGGACTATAATAAATCCACCAAATTATTTCAAGGTACCACCTTGAAATGATTGGATGGCCTACATGCCTGTCAACCTACCTACCTGCTTAGTGAGTGTATTTGTTTCCCCCCCAGTTTGGAGGGAGGCCTGAAGGGAGGGACGGGGATCTAGTTTACACTTCCTGGTGTCTCCATAATTGCCTTCCCTACCTTTAAGGATTTTAGATTGTGAATGAAGTGAATTACTACCGGGGTGACATCATCTGGTTCTATTCACAAAAGTAGTTTACAACCTTTTCCTGTTCCTGTTAATCACTGACAAGTATATTTTACTTTGGATCTCTGTGTGGAATTACAAATATTCCTAACATAAATGTCAGAAATAAATCAAATGTGTGACTTTTAAAGGGCTTTCAGTGATTGGTGCACAGTGCACATGTTGTGCCTGTGGCTCTGATGCAATCTGAGAAGACTGTTTCTCATGGAGAGAGAGGGGGGAGGGAGGGCTGCTCTCCTGGGCCTGACACATATCCAAAGTAAACAAGGCCCACAGTCACGCCAGTCTCGTGCTGCCATCAAAACAAACAGCCCCATGCCTGAGCATGGACACATGGCGTACGTGGCTTAGTCCCTCCATTGAGAGCCTAATTCCCCCCTCCGCGCCTCATAAAGGGGTCTATTGACATCCCTTCCTGGGGTCCGCTCACACAGAAGCGACCCCTCATTGTGAAAATATGTGTACTGTGGTTTAGGGGCAAGCTCCAGTCTTCTGCTCTTCCTTTTAAAATAACAAAATTCGGCTGAAACGGCAGTTTGCCCCCCCCCCCCCACTGATACTGTGACTAAGGGCTTTTCCCCGGGTCAGACCCCATCCACCATTATGGCAGTGTGTAAACAAGGAAGTGTAGGCCTAGGGGATGTTGCGCAGGGTTGTGTGATTGGATTGGCTGCTGTGTTCTGTGGCGTGCTGTCCGAGGACGAGGCCTGATGTTTATCCGTCCTGCTCAGGAGGCCGTCGCCAGGTCACTGAACTCACATAGAAATGGACAGTACAGAATAGGTTTGAGCACCCGTGGGTGCCTGGTAGGGGGTCACTCATGCTAGCTCTGCATGTTACGTTTCTATTTGTTCAATCTCACCTTACTACAGCCTTGGTGGGGAGGGAAAGCACTACAGGTGGACTGGTGAATCTGATCCTCCATCCATGTTTGAGATTGCCATCGAATCCTTTTGTTCCACCCTTAAGAGACTATTTGGGTGTTGACTGACCCCACGGTAACAGAAAACCGGTGACGCAAAACAGGTCATTAAAGTGATTATTTATTGACGATGGGACTTTAAAATCACTCAGTCTGACATTTAAGTGGATAATGCTCTGTCCTGAGAGTGAACTCAAGGACAATGATAGCCAACGTGTCCACTTGATAACTTGTTACAAGTTCACACTGGGGGAGAAAGGCGTTGACGAAGTATGTGTACTGGGACAAATTTGTTTTTGGAGGTTGAGACGGCGAGGTAGCATGCTTTGGATACCTGCTTGATAACAGGTGGAATGTCCTATTTACACCTTTGAACAGGTGGAATGTCCTATTGATGCCTTTAAACATCTTTGGAGCGCTTAAAGGAGTAGTAAAGGGGAAATCATGTTTAGCCCTGTTTTAAGGTTACTTATGATCATATACAATGGTTCAGATCAAAAAGTTGACAAAACTAGCACTTTTGAGAAAGTTGATAATTGCTCTACCACCGTTTAGGTCATACAATGGATGTGGGTGGGCACCTTGAAAAATCATTCAAAAACTCTTGATTTCAAAGACAAGAAGCTTACCGAGGGGGTAGTTGGTGTCCGTTGGTGTCCTGACATCAAATTCTCCGCAAAGTATGAATCCTGTTGGGTTTTATTGATAATTTTATGAAATACATTGACTTGTATTGAAGCGACCGTTGTAGATGTGTAGATCAATCTGCAGAGGGGATTCAGGAAGTGGAACTACTTACGGTAGCTATTGTTATTGTTTATGTTGCTAGGCTACCTAGTTTGCGGAAGTTTACACACGTATGTGCTGCGACTAAATAGTTCTATGCTAAATATTTGAAAAAGCCTTTCCAGATGAACTAGAATCTTACTTTATGGCGATTTATATGTCAGAACGCCAACTAACACCTTGGTGAGTTTCTTGTCTTTGAAATTGAGAGTTTAACAGGTTTTTTGAATGATTTTTCACGGTGCTACCCACATCCATTGTATGACCAAAACGGTGGTAGAGCAATTATCAGACTTTCTCAAAAGTGCTAGTTTTGTCAACTTTTTGATCAAAACTAGCACTGTATATGATAAAAAGTAACCTTAAAACAGGGCTAAACATGATTTTTCCCTTTACTACTCCTTTAAGTCCCCCCAAGAGCAGCAGGGAGCAAGCACTGTATATGATCAAAAGTAACCTTAAAACAGGGCTAAACATGATTTTTCCCTTTACTACTCCTTTAAGTCCCCCCAAGAGCAGCAGGGAGCAGACAGTAGGCGCGCCCGGGGACCAATCCAAGTGCTCCTGTCCGTCCTCATCAGGGGACAGGGGTCAGCGATCTGTTCTCCTTGGATTCTTTATTGGGGAAACCCTTGCAAACATAGGGAGAACATGTAAACTCCACACGGAAAGGCCCGGGAGATACTGTACCCACCTGGGTACCTGACAGCTACTGTATATGACAAGACCTTCCTTTTCTATTTAATGAACACAATCGGTAGAAATGTAGTCCTGTCACAGCTCGCACCGTAAGCCTTCACTCTGACTGGTGGAACATTTAAATAATTTAGGTGGGTTGCTTGGTCCTCCTACATCCCCCTCTGGAATTGAGCGTTCAGATTAAACAACAGAATAATATTATATATACTATATATATATAGAATTACTCATTTACATTCTCTTTCAAAGATGTCGATTTCCCCATCTTTCAGAGATGAAGATTCTCTCAAGCCAAGATTCTTCCTATAATAAGCACATGAACTAGACCCTCACCATCCATCACTCCAGCTCATAATTTAATACATCTACTCTCAATCTAACAAGATTACTTTCCATTTCTGTAAAGCATGATATCATAAAGCATCTTATCTTAGAAGCCAAATTGAATTGCAGGGATTTACTGTATAATCCAAGGACACAGTAATTCAGTAAGGCAGGACCCCGGATCCCGGGCCGTCTACCTGACAATGACAGAAAGAGGAAAACTCACATGCCTACTGTGACCTCGCACTCGTCAACATGACCTCGCTCCTCCCGCATTCACGTCCTCTATTTGCGTTGAACGTAACCCGGGCGTGTGCCTGAGCCCGGGGCCGGGGCCGCCAGTCTGAAGCGGAGAGGCGCGCGGCGGCCGCCCGCTGCCCCGAGCGCCGACTTGAGCGATGTTCTTGTTCCCCCCGGTAGGCCTGTGTGATTTGCGAAACATCATATTTGATTATGACCCGATGTGGTGTATTACAGCCTCGTGAGCAGTCTGACCGGCTGCGATACCGTCGTCCTGCTCGCCGGCCGGCCGGGGGCCTCGGCTGAGCTGCACACGCCGTTCCGCCACGAAGGCGGCGCGTGGATCAGGTGAGGGTCCAGAAAGGTGAGACACACACAGAGCTTACATAACAGTACCCCCACACACACACACACAAGCCCAGGGATATCAATATTTGAATCACCCTCCAGCCCCAGCGCTGACTAGAGACAGAGATGAATAAATCATGAGGTGTTGGATTGTGTGACAACATGGCCGGACAGACGGCCAGCTAACAGGCTCCCCAGGAGAGCGCGGGACGCCCCCAGCTTGGCAACGCTCTCTAGTCCGGATATGAATTTCTTGTGGGATGAGTGTGCGAGGTGAAGTTGTAATCCATATTGGGCGTGTTTGGAAAACGTGAAAAATCCTTAATAAGTGGACTATCTTGCAAAGAGACCGTGTGAAGAATACTTTATAAGCGCACTATCTAGCAAAGAGAACGTGAAGGATCCTGTATAAGCGCACTACCTTGCAAACGGATCGATGGTGCAGCAAATTTGTTATGCAACCACAAACACGGAAAGAACCGCGATAGATAACAATCGCCCGCTGGGTGGAAATATTGCAGATTCACCAACACAATCTTGCAGCCAGATGGAAAGTAGGTCATAAACCAATGCAGGAATAGCTCCAGACACAACAGTCGCAGCTCTGTGAACAGTATTTGTTGCCACCTTGTGGACCTTTCAAATAAATACACAGTCTAATCAGGTCCTTTAGCCATGGGTGTGTTCCTATCAGACTTGGGGCTGGGGTTGCGGTAAGGTTCTATGACTAGTATGTATTGACAATGCACTGGATGTCACACAGCACTGGACATACTGTGTTAGTGGATTTATTTCAAAAAATCATTAACATTTAGTTAGGCTATGAGGTTCTGCCGTTCTCCCAAAACCAAGTTCCACATCTTTTAAAATGGTTAAAACATAGGTTTGGTTTTGACTTGGTACTATCCATACAGCGTTATAGCACAATGGGGAATAAAGCCAAGTCTAGTATAAATGTATGTAACAGGAATGCCCCTGAAACTAGAACCCTCCGATCTCAACCCTGAGCTCTGAGCTTCAGTACTGTACATTGTCACACAATAGTCTCTTAACACGAACAAAGCTGTCACATTCCAAACAGTCTAAATCATTGATTCAGTGTACCATATCAAACTATTTTACAAAAGTACCTCCTCGGGGAAGGAATCTGTTGCATATATCATTTCTCTCACACGTTGTAGTGACCGCACTACATAAAAAGCAAACACTGGCTGTTTTTTTACAAGTGTTACCCTTTTCGAGAATCCTGGGAGAAAAAGAGTTGTAGCAAATGGAACTAACGGCTGTACCGTCTCTGTAACCCGGGTCGCTGTGGGTTGACGTTTCTCCTACTTTCACAATGTCTGTTTGCTTCCTGTGTTAGTTTGGTAAAAGATCGGCCTATTGCGCTGTGCTTTAGGGGGCACTGCCGCTGAACGCTACCATATCAGAATTGCCCTTTTCGAAGAAAAAGAATAACAGAGACTGAAGTCTGAAAAAATATGTGAAAGGTTGAACGAGGCCCTTTGTACTCCCGACTGTATTCCTGAGTTCAGTCCCTGCATAACTGTGGTGAGTGTGTCAGTAATCACAGAAGCCGCTTGCGTTCACACACACACACACATACACTTCCTCCCGGTGAATTGCTTAGTTCCTAGTCCAGCGGAAGCCTCTAGAAGTTGAGGAGATGCTCCCTCTCCGTTCCGGCGTAGCGCTTGTTGGCGGCGAACACCTTGGCTTTGTTCACCGAGGGCCCTGAGGGAGATTGAGGACAGATTAAGACAGATTTTTATCTACGTGCGCCTTCCCTTCACTACACGGGGGCGGGCCTAATTCCGACGCCCGTTTGACAATGAGCCGCCGTCATGAAT
This sequence comes from Borostomias antarcticus, assembly GCF_949987555.1. NCBI lineage: Eukaryota > Metazoa > Chordata > Actinopteri > Stomiiformes > Stomiidae > Borostomias > Borostomias antarcticus. The sequence goes on from NC_140257.1 coordinate 11,609,218, forward strand.
CATTTCAGGCGAACGGTCGAGATCCTGGCAGTGGCGCTGCCCGTGAGCGTGCGGAGGGGGGGGGTAGGATGTCTCACCCGCGTAGCTGAGCAGCACCGGGAGGAAGACGAGGCCGTGGGCAGCTCCCAGCAGCACCATGGCCAGGTACATGCGGAAGTAGAAGATCTGGAAGATCTGGGACTTGGACAGGGCCAGGATGAGGATGCCCCCGAACTTGGTCAACGTGATCCCGCTGAACACCTGTGGGGGAAGGGGGGGGGGTCAACAGTACAGTGTGGTCATCACCCTCCCGACCGCCAGCCCCGCGTCCGCCTTGCGGGTCCACTACCGGCGCCATCGCGGGACGCGGATTACAAACGCAAGTTTGTAAGGCGTGTCTGCCTAATAATGATATCACTAGTCATTACTACAGTAGCAAGAGTTTTCTATCGCCCCGGACGTTAGCAGATTGGGTTGGCGTGCGTGTAGTTGGCCGGGGGGGTTGGTTGGGTGGGGGGGGTCAGTCGTACCGAGCTGCCCATGTGGGCCAGCGCCTCCTCCGCCCGGTCCACCCTGCTACTCCTCAGGCTGATGGAGAACGCCCGCACGATGTGACTGCAGAACTCCACCGAGATGCCGCAGCTCTGGAGCACACACACACACACAAACACACACACACACACTATTAGATATGCTCTCCCCCTCGACGGAGGGCGGGCGAAACTCAAAAAACGGCGTTCCCCCCGGCTCACCATGACCAGGTTGACCAGCGACACGGCGTTGAGGCTGATGCCCCACAGCCACATGACGCCGAACATGTTGACCAGGATCATGGCGATGGTGAGGCTGACCAGCGCGGCCGACCACAGCTCGAAGCCCAGCAGCACCGTCGACACCACGAAGATGGCCGACAGGGACAAGCCCAGGTTCAAGGCCGTGTCGTAGGCGATGGTCAGGTACTGCTCGTAGAACACGTAGAACACACTGCATGGGGAAGAGGAGGAGGAGGATGAGGAAGAGGAATTTAGCAGGATACAGCTCGGCGTTTGACCCCTGTAGGCTAAGTACACAGCGTGTTCAGACTGTGCGCTGCGCAGGCGTGGCTGTATAAAGTTGAGTGTTTAAGGTCACGCCATCAGAGAGAAAAACAACTTTTATGACAGGCGTGTGCTCGTCTAGGGCCGAGCTTTCCAACTTTTATTGTATTTTGGCGAGCAAAGTCCCGTGAACTTTGAGCTGAGTGGGGCAATACGCCGTTCAGATCTTGTTGGTTTTACTTTGAAAACCCAGAAGCGCGGGTTCAGCCGGGGACGACGCCCACAGTGACCAGTGTTAACGCCCCCTCCCCCCCCCGGAAAGGGCGCGGCCCCCCGACGACGGGCGCTCGCTCGGGTTTACCTGTAGGGGAAGACTCTGTGGCCCATGGATCGGGTGATGTTGTCCGCCAGAACCCGGGCCATCTTCATGGCGCTGATGAAGTCGGGCGAGTCCTTCAGGACGGTGTGGAAGGTCATGAAGTAGGTCGCTCCCACCTCCGTGCCGTTCGCCAGCAGGTCCACCGCGCTGCTGTAGGCCGCGTGGCCCCTGGCGACAGACACACACACACACACACACACACACACACACACATGTGCGCAGATGCACACACACACGTGCAGACGCACACAACAAAGAGTCGTTTTCAAACAAATGATTTAATTCAATGACCGATATTTTGATCAGTTTGTGGGAACGTTTAGGGAAATTAAATTGTGTGTGTGCGGGGGGGGGGAGATGGGGGGGACTGAAATCTGTGAGCTAAGCAGTCCGTGACTCGAGTAAAAAAAAAAAAAGTACCCTTTCCCACACTTGGCGTTGGGGTTGTCCGACAGAAACATGGGGAGGAACTTCATGAAGTCGTCTTCCGCGGGCCTCTTCTTCCCAGCGGGGGTCAGAGGTCGGCAGTGCAGACACGAGGGATCCACCACTGCCGACGGGGGAGGAGGGGGGGGCGCAGAAACACAAACATGTCTCAAAGGAACGTACGGCCTAGAAGACCTTGAAAACCTTCTTCGGCGGCTGAAATGTGATGACGCCCCGACTGTCGAGCGGAAGAGGAACTCGCGCGGGTGAAACTGATACTTCATCCCCGAAACCCCAAACAAGAACACGGCTGTGCGCCTGTGACAGGTTGGACGATGGACTCCGACGCGGAAGCACGCGCCGAATTAAGCAGCCGAGACATCGTGACTCAACAGTCTGCCTGGGCCGCCTTGAATTCTTAGCGTTCCTTCTTTACACACTCGCATATCAGGACGTGGCACTGATGATCACATATCAGGGCGCGGCGCTGATTGTTTCACCGGCGGACGCGCCCACGGACCCGTTCGCCGTGTTGACCCAGCGGGTAATGTTTACCTGAGGCGTTGCAGAAGGCTCCGGAAGAGTTGTAATATCGACAGCACGTGGACTGAGGCTTCACCCAGTCGAAGTAGTCGTCCAGCCACGACGACGGGGTGAAACCGATGGTCGTGCTGGGGAGAAGGGTGAGAAACAGAGAGGTTATCCGCCCCGCTCCGCTGAGAACTTACGGGTACATCGAACGCTAGGGGAAGTGGGAGAGGCGATCGGCATTATCCGTCAACGTTTTTAACGGTCGACTTCGCCCCGGTTTGACCCGTGTGATTGTCCGCCGTCCGAAAGGGGGGGAGCGCGGCCCTCGTGTCGTTTGGCGGACGCGTGCTCGCGCCGTACTCACTAGTTGCTGATGAGGGAGGCGGAGTAGACCTGCTGGACCAGGGAGTCGTTGTCGCAGCCCACGCCGCCGCACACGGCGTTCTGGCCGGCCGGGCTGCGGTAGTCGTGCCCCTCCTCCACCACGAAGTAGACGGGCGGCCCGGCGTTCAGGTACACGCTCATGTTCTTGAAGTACTGCAGCACGTACGAGTCCTGGGGCAGAGGGGGCGAGATGGGGGGGGGGGTTAGGGGTCCGGACGTACGGGGGGGGGCGGTGGTGACGCGTGTGTTTTTTCCCCAGAGACCCCGTCCCGGGACGGTCACTCACGTCCGGCATGGAGAGCTTCTGGTCCAGTCCGATCTCCACCTTGTTGACGACCGCTATGCTGAAGGAGAGCATCCCCACGAACACAGCGACCTGGTGTGTGTATGTGTGTGTGAGAGAGAGAGAGAGAGAGGGAGGGAGAGAGAGAGAGAGAGAGAGAGAGGAGAGAGAGAGAGAGAGAGAGAGAGAGAGAGAGAGAGAGAGAGAGGAGGGGGTGGATTTAATCTTCATGAACTGAATCATCTCACCACAAAGTTGACAAAATCACACTCATCATAAAAACGTGCCGCTGGCTGCAGATGGGGGTTCCAGAGGCCAGGTGTGGAACATGACAGGGGGGCCAGGTGTGGAACATGACAGGGGGGCCAGGTGTGGAACATGTGACAGGGAGGCCAGGTGTGGAACATGTGACAGGGAGGCCAGGTGTGGAACATGTGACCCGGCGCACCGGCCTTCACTCACCACTATGGGGCGCACCCACTCCTTGAGGAGGAAGGGGGCGTAGATCTTCTTGAAGAAGCGGAAGAGGAAACCGTCCGTCCTCTCTTCCTGTCCGTCCGGCAGCTTCACGCAGCACAGGATGTCCAGGCGGTTGCCCTGGAAACACAGCAGTGCGTGAAAGGAGAATGAATGCCTGGACGACCTCGTGCCACGTGTATTTTTACAGTATACTTCTATATATATATATATACATATACACACACACATGTTCTATTCTATATGAAGGACACTACTGTTGGGTTACTGGGGAACCGATACTGGCATGGTTCAGAGTGTTTTTAGGCAGAATCGTTCGGTCGGTGATACAAGCGTGACAATCGTCATCATCAGGTCACGATCTTTCAAGATGGCCACCACCTGGATCTTTAAATTATACCTTTTCTAATAGAAATTGATTGGGTTTTCCGATGCGCCATTTCTTATGTTTCTCATACGGTGCAAAAAAAATCAACCTGAAATTCCAACATGGTGGCCATATTCCAAGACGCCATCTGGATCGTAAATTCAGCATATTCTCATAAACTGATTGGGTCCAATTATGGAGGTTTCTGTCATTTCATGTTATAAATCATGCAAAACCAATTCTGCCATCAAAAAGAATATATATGGAGGAAAACAAAAGTGAATGATAACAAAAGATTGCCAACACACAAACTAAATCAGTGGCAAACAAACATACTAGCCTAATACAAAGGCAATCAAAAATAGAGTGGGTGAGGTTGCAAAGCCAACCACAGACCACTGGGATTCAGCTATTTGAAGACTAACAGCCACTAAATGTATGAAATAAAGACTAAGGCTGCGTTCCGAATCGCATACTTCTACTTCTTACTACAAGTACGTACTACAGCTGCCAGCTACCAGTACGTACTGCAGCTACGTTCTTTGAACGCAGTATGCATACAATTGGGACTGTACTATTTTCTCATAACATCGCGCTTTTGACCACATCTGTCGCAGACCATAAAGCGACATTCGTCCACATCTGTAGGGACTCTCACACGTCGCCTAATTTCTGCTGCGCACAGGTTGAGGGTCAGAATAGCCAGAGAAGCCTGCTGGCTCGCACGCTGCAAAGACTACATGTAGCAGGACGTCCTGGGATGAGGAAACGAGAAAGAAAAGGTAGAACCAAAACATTCTGAGGTGCCCCTACAAGGACTTAAAAAGAGAACAAAAATCAACCTTGCTGGAAGAAAGGTTCCTCAAACGGTAGACAAAACTAATAACAGCAATCTACCCTTTGCCGACGACTGACTCCCAAAAAGGAAACAGAAAAACCACCTTTTACCATGGCATGCGCTACTGATGTAGGGGATACAACAGTTAGCTAAAACCCTGTTATCCGTCGATCTGTACATCATCCGGTTAGCTAAAACCCTGTTATCCGTCGATCTGTACATCATCCGGTTAACTAAAACCCTGTTATCCGTCGATCTGTACATCATCAGATTAACTAAAACTCTGTCGGCCTATCCCGCACTGGCACAGCCTCAATTCAGGTGTGGCATTTGAGTAACTACAGAAATCCTCCCCCCCCCCCCCCCCCATCCCTCCTCCTCCTCCTCCTCACCTCCTGCCTCCTTGCATCCAGGCCCAGGAGGCTGACGAAGCAGCTGATCTGGAGCAGGAAGTCGATGAACACGGCCAGGCCGGCGAACATGGAGAAGGTGCGCACCGCCGGCATGGTGGACAGGGCTCCTGTGGGGGGAACGAGCCGTGACGGGTCAGCGCTCTTAAAAACGCCAAAGCGCCGCGCGACGGAGCGAGAGGTGTTGCATGCGCCCCTTACCCAGGAAGAACGCCACCGTCTCCGAGAAGGAGGAGAGGAACATGCTGGGCGCCACGTCTCCCAGGATACGACCGATCTGCTGGTGGAGCTCCTCCTGGGGCATCCGCTCGTCCCTCTGGGGGCAGCACACACACACACACACACACACACACGGACACACACACACATACATACAAACAGACACACACACACGGACACACAGACACACAGACACGGACACCAAACGGACACACACACGGACAGACACACGGACAGACACACAGACACACACAAACAGACACACACACAGACACATGGACACACAGACGGACACACACGGACACACACACACACGGACACACACACACACACACGGACACACACACACGGACACACACACACGGACACACACACACACGGACGGACACACATTACGGTTTTCGTGTACGCGCGAGACGCAGCGTCGGACTAGCGAACGCGCGGGAGGAGGGGGGCGGGGTGGGGTGGGTACCTGGTAGGTCTGCACGATGATGAAGATGTTGTCCACCCCCACGGCCAGCACCAGGAAGGGGATGACCTCGATGACGATGAGGGTGAGCGGGACGCCGGCGTAGCTGAAGATGCCCAGGGAGCACGCCACGGAGCTCAGCACGATCACGATGCCCGCGATGCCCAGGGAGATCTTAGAGTCCACCTGGCGAGGGGGCAGAGACAGGAAGACCGTTCATTCCTCTTCCTGTTTCCGTGCTTGAGATCCAGGAAGCTGTACGAGCAAGTCAAACTAGGTTAAAGGGGTAGTGCGCTATTTTGGACATTTAGCCCTATTTGTGGTTTGTCTACCATGAACCTGAAACAAAGAGACCATCATTTCACTGATTTATCATAGTTTTCCAACTCATTCACATATGCCCCATTGACTTCCATTGTAGCCCAAATAAGAGCCTGCATAAAAACTGCAGCTTTCTCAATACTGGAACCATCAGTGAAATCATGGTCTCCATGTTTCAGGTTCATGGTAGACAGACCACAAATAGGGCTACTTGTCCAAAATAGCACACTACCCTTTTAACCATGTGGGTTATTGGGCGGTTATACAACGTCGGAACTGAAACCCCACGTGGTTAGAGGAAGCACATAGCGGCATCGCCTAGTCAACGAATGACTGATGTGACACACAGAGAAAGTTGCGCCGTCCTTCAACTAGTTCAAACCAGTTGGAATAATACAGTAGCTACCCTCTCGGGGGGGGGGAAAAAAAAGAGTCTGATACTGGCGGATAAGGAGTAGACCTGACGGTCATCTTGCCGTGTCACCTTGTCTAGGTCATCAGCTGAGCAATAGAAATGTACGTGAAAATACCGAAGAGTACGGTTGCGTCCGTCCGGGCGGTTAGGCTCACCAGCAGGCGCCGGAAGCTCTGGATGTGCCCCAGGGCCAGGGAGATGTAGACGAACATGATGGTGTAGCTGACCACGATGGTGCTGATGTCGCTGTTGCTCTCGCGGTTGATCTCGTCCTCGATGCTCCTCTCGGAGTTGAAGGCGACGGTCAGGTTGGGGTTGTCGTAGCTCTTCAAGAAGGCGATGAACCTGCCGCACGGGACACCGGGCGTTGGCGTGGCGACTTGTGTCACGAAACAACCTCTGCTCTTATCATTTAGCACGTTTCTATTTTCATTCAACTTTCATTTATCCAGGCTACTCGGTAAAGAACAAAGGCTTATCTACGACAGGCTGATATGCATGTTGCTTGGCGTGTGTGTGTGTGTGTGTGTGTGTGTGTGTGTGTGTGTGTGTGTGGTAGTAACGTGGGATATCTCACTCTTTCTCCCACGCCCGGGCTTTCCCTAGCTTGACTGTGTCGTTGTGGTAGTTGTTGACGGGAAACGTGATCACCAGAGCCGTGGCGTTGTTGTAGTTGGTGCCTGCGGGGAAGAAGGCAAACACACAAGATGTGCAGCGGTAAGGGAATTAGCACGGACACCGTTCAATACACTCAGCAATAAAGCCAATGGAAAAACAACAGCGAGGAGCTGAAACGGCATTCCGAAGGCATCGTGCTAGAGGTCGTTCATTTTAACGATATAATATTCATCCCATTTGCACAATAGATGTGTTCGCAAATCATTATATGACAGTTATGCAATGCACAATGGGAGCACTGGCAGGTTTAGGACATTCGCTCGTGTTGTTCCAGCTCACCGTCGTAGCCTCCGAGAGCCAGCCAGGGGAAGATGGGTCCTCCGAAAGTGCCCAGGCAGGGGTCGTGGAGGAGGCCTGTGTCGTTGAGGGAGACCGGGGCACTGGACAGAGGACAGCGAGACAGATCAAAGACCCTCACTGAGGTGTCACCAGCTGACAGAACACGCTAAACTAGTTCACCATCTTAAAAGGCCACTAAAGCCCAGCCTTAGTGTATGTACCTACAGTAGAACCTCAGAGATCCCAACCCATAGATTTCTGAAATGTTCTAAACTCTGAAAGTGACAAATACACTACATTTAAAAAATATAGAATATTAATTTAGTTTACATTCAGAATAAATCAACAAATACCCTCTATAACAATCGGAAAGGCAATGCAATTGCAATCTAATAACCTACTATACCAGCAATTTTGTCACAAAATGTTACATTTGACAGCTACTTCCGGTTTTCACACCCATTGGTTAGACCGGACATTTTTCGGATCTCTGATGTTCGTATCCGAGGTTCTACTGTAGTTGTGGCCAAGACCAGACCGCTAAAGGCAGACCTTAACTGAAACTAGGGAGGCCCATTTCGAGCGCGATCCCTCTTCAAACATGATTTGCAGAAGTGAGACAGGTCCACAGAAACCAAGAATGCATTTTCCTAGACTGCAGGTGTTGCATCATGGGACAGGCAAGTCACCTGACACAGTAGAGGAAGTGAGTGTGGAAGTCGGCATAGACGTAGAACTCGTCTCCCTTGGAGTGGTCCAGCACCTCGTGGCTGTTCTGGAAGTAGTTGAGGACGCTGAGGATGGTGCAGTTGTTGTTGTAGGGCGCCAGCGGGGCCAGGCAGATGTCCTTCAGCGTCACGCGCTCGCCTTCGTAGGACGCCGCCAGGCCTTCGATGGCGAGCTGCAGATCCAGCACCTGGAGGGAGAGCGGTGGCCAATCGGCACGAGTGAAGAGGCGACCGAACGCCATATTCCTTCCTTGTCGCTATGCGTTCCTTTTCAGTGACCTCAACTGCACCTATTCAGCCTACAAGCCGCTATAAGCAATCTCTCGCCCCTACTCGGGACTGAACTACAAACCCCACAAACCCCCTCCGTCTGACTCACCTGGTGTAGGACACCCTTGTCCAGGATGGACCCGAAGGGGACGTCGGCGCCCCCGAAGTAGGGCTGGAAGAGGAAGGGCACGTTGAGCGGCGTGGTGATGATGAGCTGCTCGGCCCGGAAGAAGGGTCCGAAGTGGGCGTCGAAGTAGTCCTTCTCCTGGCGCGCCTGGCTACTGGGCGACGACCACAGGTCCACGGGGTCGGTGGTGATGCGCATGTAGGCCAGGCCCCCCGAGCAGGCGGCCACCAGGGCGGCGCTGCTCAGCACCACCGCCAGGGGCCGCCGCACGCAGAACGAGCCCCAGCGGGTGAAGAGGAGGCGCAGCGCGTCGTCGAAGCGCGCGCCCAGCGTCTCGCTGCACGACGCCTCGGCTGAAACGGCGAGACGAGAGGCGGGTCAGGGCGTGCTGCGCGTTACGCCCGCGCAGGAGCTGCCCCCCACGAAGCGCGAGCCTCACGACAGACGTCTACGGTACGGCGCCGAAGCCGAGAAATGCACCACCGACTGACTGTAGCTAGATACCTTGGTCGACGTCGCTGTTCACAGAGTGAAGGTTGTTGCTGTCCAGTATGGGGCCGTATTCGGACATGATTGTCCTTTTCCTGCAAAAAAAATGGACGACGAAATTATTAGGCCCCGTGATAAACGCGCAAACTCCTAGTCAGAACCCCAGGGCGCTCCAGAACCCTCTAAATCGCCCCGAAAGCCCCGCCCACCTGTAGCACCACGCTCCGAGCACGCCTCCGACGAAGAGGAGGAGGAAGGACGCGTAGGAGATCCACATGATGACCACCATGGCGTCGATGCCCAGGATGGTCCAGGGCGGCGTGACGGGCGGGGGGGACGGCGCCGGCCCGCAGGCGGCGCTGCAGTCCTGGCAGGAGCACGGCCCCGAGCCGTCGTCCAGTCCCTCGGTGCAGCCGAACGTGGCGTTGTTCATGGGGGTCATGCCGGACACCGGGACGTCTGCAGAGCACAGGGGGTCAAAGGTGAGGTGGGGAAGAGGTCTAGGCAAGTGAGGTAGGAACCCACCTTACACTGATCAAAACAAGAGAGACCAACAGCAGGTTGGAGAGAGACCAACAGCAGGTCTGAAAAGATGCGGTCTCTGCGACTGTTTTTTTACCTGAGAAGATGGGGTTGATGGGAAAGGGGCTCTGGCCATTGTTGATGTTAAACATGTACTGGATCCAGTTGGTGGCGTTGCAGTCGCTGGCGTCCTTGCCACACAGTAGCGACAGGGCTTTCACGTTGCTAGACGGGGCTTGGACATCCTTACAAGCGTTGTACATCTCTGCCAAATGCAAAAAAATATATATAATTCATGCTATTCATGCAATGTATACACTGATTTAAAAAAAACGGTCACTTTTTTTTGTATTTCAGTCCATGATTCTCAAGAGCAGCTTAACAAACACTGCAAAGAGGCTGGTGATGATCCAGTCACCCACCACACTGGCAGTAGTCTATGAATAGTTCACGTTTTAAAGAGGGAACTCCCGCTTTTCAGCAGATTTCCTCTAACTTTAGCCCAGACTTGTGACCTCACCGTTGGCAAACGTCTTTCCTATGTAGTACTGTACTTCCACCACATTGGTGTTGTTGGTCGGGGTCGGGGTTGGGGCCGGGGTCGGGGTTGGGGCCGGGGCCGGGGTCGGGGCCGGGCCTGGGTCTGGGGTGAAGTGGGTGGCGTTCATGAACAGGCTCTGGCGGGGGCTGCAGGTCAGCTCACAGAACAGGTTCATCAGGTTGAAGAAGCAGGCAGGGCAGCTGCACCGTGTACCGAGGGAGAGATCATAGGGCACCATTACATCCATAAACCAGTAAAAAGATAACCGTCAAAGAAAACATGCAGCAATAACAGCACGTCAACAAAGCAAGCCGTTCTCTCAGTCTGCTGACATTGAAAAGTACTGTACATGTAAAAGTTGTTCTGTAGAGTGTATACAGTATCATTATGTACTGTAAACTCCTAGCAAGAGGCTGGAGAGGTGGATGGCTCTTATTTACGAGTTACAAGGGACAGTTTGTGCTTACAAATTAATGTATATTTATGCCTAGGGTAGCTGTAGTCGACCATGGTTCATACCGAGACAGGAATTGAAGGGGCAGCTGCAGACTTCCTTTGAGGGTACGGAGTTGTTGGACATCACAGCACACAGTCCGGTTCAAATAGTCATACCCTGGACACAGCTCCTACCACCAACAAACAGGACCAACATCATTGGCATGGTCCTACTTGGTAATTGCTCTTCAAAGTTTCAAAACGATACAAGTGTAGTCTTGTATTTAGCAAAATATTGCACTTTTTCCCTTTTTTTTACCTCTACATTGCTTAGTGTGTGCACCATCCAGGAGCTAACGGAAAAACATGTCCCTGCTCTTTGTACTTTGATGTAGCAATGTGACTAATAAACTTGACTTTGACGTGCTACTTTGCAAAGAGAACTTGAGGACTTTTTCAATGACAACCTTGGAGGGCGGCTTGCACACATGGGCATAATGAACGAATGAATGACTGAAAGCTTTATTGGCAGACTCAGGTGCATAAAAGTACATAAAGACTTGTACCAATTACACTAAAGCATACAGGCTCTTCAGCCAGCGTTCTCTAAGCCTGGATGTGTATCAGGAACAGCTCATCTCAGGGTTAGACAGAGACACTATTCGGCCGTTATCCGACTGATCAAGACGTCACATACATTCATACATCAAACTCCTTAAGAGTGCATGAAAGGTGCAGAGTCCAGCAGTGACAAACTATTTCACTCACACTACACCACCTGGGTCTTTTAAGGACTAGTCTCATTGCATCGTTAGAGGCTACTTGAAACCTCTGGATGCTGGCCTTTTTATACAGTAGCATGGCAGCAGGTGGGCACTGGGCAGCACAGTGGGCTCTGAGCAGAGACACCTTCACGCTAACTGGGCACATGATAAACCTCCGTGCAAGAGTGTTGGCATACATCCTGTGGTATTGCCTGTCTATGTCTTCGTCATCTGTCCACTGATGAGTAATAAAATGACCAAGATATTTAACCTTGGTACAGACCTCAAGATTACCGTCTGACAACTTGAACTCGGGGAATGTCAGATATTTGTCCTCTTTGGTTCTGCGTATTACATCAGTTGATTCACTAACAGATCACAAAACGTGCATGCAGTATTACAGGCTGTCCAGGACCAAGGGTAACATTACCGTGAGCAGGCCATGGCCTTCTTCAGGGAGAGGTTTGGGCGGGCCTGTGTAATTGCAGTTGTACTTCTTCCCAGGAACCTGGGTGGACTCCCCACATTCCCCATACCACACGCAGTGCTGGGCTTCAACCTGAGGGGAAGAGCGCAAGATAATCGCTTTGTTTGTTCGGTGTGAGCTACAAGGTCACTTTGGGACAATTCTTCAGAGCATGTCGGTGCTCGAATCACCAAATGACAAAGATCACCAATAAGCAGGCCAAAACTAGTCATATTCACTCAAACACTATACAATCATCAATCCAATCAAATCATAATTACAGACTCACACTGCAGTGTCAGTCACTCTCTATGCTATACCTACAGTAGGTTAGCCAATTATTTGACATTCTGGCAAGAAAGAATTGCTACATATAAAGGGAGATAGGCCTACAAATTGTATTCTTCTTCACCATGTATTATTGTGTATTATTCTACATATACTGTATCTGAAAACAATTTACCATTTGGTTTTAGTTAGTGTATTAAAAAAAAAAAAAAAAAATCCTTGTTCCTCATTAGCATAGCATAGAATAGCATCAGTCTCGAGGGAACAGTTTCATGTGTGTAAATATGATTCACTTCTGTAAAATCCCCACGTGTGTTTACCTGGTTCTATTATTAGATCACATCTTGAGGTTTTAACACCATCATCACACCTCCCTGTTTGTTCCTGAACTGCTGTACATGTTATTCCTGCCAAAACATCTAGACTAAGGGAAAGGCCTTGAGCACCCGGCGGTAGGCCTTAGCTCTACAAGAAAAGTGATTGAGGGGATTGTTTGAGAACTTAAATCCACTCATTTTCCTGTGACAATAAGACAATGGTCGTCTACCTCAACATCCAACCTTGAGTTTCAGCGGGCTCCAGGCACCATAACTTGGTCAATACTGAATTAATGAATTAATGAATTCTTTATTTTTAAGACGGACAGTGTACAAATAACATTAACCTTGTAAAACAAGGAGAAATGTTTTGCACCAGGTTTTAGCAGATTGCTAATTTCCGCCCGTAGTCCCTGGGAAGGTAAGAAAAAAGGAAGATAAAATATAGTAGGAAACTATATAGACATTATAGACACATTAAAAATGTCCTAAAAATACTATGGTGCAAAACAACAAATGCATAACACTAAAAGAGTACATCCATCATAGATGTATGTACACTGTGCATCAATAATCAATATCCAAGAGGTCAATAGAATACAATAGAATATAATAAATTAACAATATTCAGTCAAAATCCCCACCCAGAAACAGCCCCCCCAACACAAATCAACAGATGTGGGGGATACAGATACTCCCCCTACCACACCCGCATGAATGACATGCTTCTGGGATTGAATCACCCAACCTCAGGCTCACTAGTGTAATTAACCTGTTTGAAGGGACAGTCCTGAATAAACTATACAGGACTCCTCAGTATCCCATTCTCTGGCCATTTCCCAAGCCCCCTCCTCTGGTATAGCCTCCATTACACAGTTGCCACATGGGAACAAGTACAAATTTAGTTGGGGCTTCTTTTGTTTTGATGATTAAAAACGTCTCTTTGCAGTTAGGTAGGCCTAACATCCCTGTCTAAACTAGCATAACCATTCTAACTTGACCTTCTACCACATCACACAAAGATGTGTTTCATATAACATCTTTGATAACACAGTTCATAGCAGTAGAACACAGGATCCTTGGACGTTGCTGGACCCTTTAATTTGAAAAGTCTGCTTTAATTTATTCTGCACAGCTATGGAACAGACCAAGAAGACTGGTCGGGATTTTCAGTTTGTAGTGTGGCCTAATTCGTTTTTTTATGTAATAACTCTGCACATTCTGTACGTATAGACAATTTATGATTGTCTTTCTGTAGGCTATCCATATTTTATTGTAGGCTACTTGTTTTGGGGCATGCAGGACTTCTTTGCAAAAGAGGGCTTTTCTCAATGGGACATTTTTGAGCCTGCATAAATAGGAGCAGTCATGTTAGTCTAGGAGCAGTCATGTTAGTCTAGGAGCAGTCATGTTAGTCTAGGAGCAGTCATGTTAGTCAGTCATGTTAGTCTCGCTGCACTAACGTTACCGGTTTGGCAAAGATCTCCGTAGAACAAAGTGTCCCAAACCGGGGTCTGTCATGCCTCGCGTGACTCTGACGTAGCGGGAGGTTCCCTCAACTATCAAGCGAAACCAATCACTTAAGCCAGTTAGCAGACTGAGTCATGAGCTGTTGGCTATTCTTGTTGGAAAGCGTGATTTGCTGATCGTGCATCTCACACATTGCTCACATGATTAAAAGCGCAGATGAATCTTGTCATTTATTTACGAGTTAATCTAGCAAGCCAGTTGACATTAGCCATCTAGGCTACTTAACAGATATGGCTACCAGCTCGCTAGGCAACCTGCACATCATTAGTGCTTCTGTAGCTAGATGTGTAGCTACGCGCTTAGCTTAGCAGTTAGCCTAACTTAGCACTTATCTAGAACTTCAACAAAACATATTCAGCTTGTTGCCTTGCTAAACCTGGCTAGTAAGCAAGTTTGTTGCACTAACGTAACACGTCCTAGGCCTATAGTCAGAATCGATAGTTTGAATACCCCTATTCACTTACCCATTGATAATGCCCCTCTGTCACAATTATCAAGAGGAAAAATAACAATAAATTCCTTCTCTCCGATAAAGCTCCCATCCTAAGGAAAAGACTACACCGATAGTGACTGACGCATGGATGGACGCAGCATTACACACACGTTTCCTGTTATTGCTTCCTTCTTCTTCCCAAGTAGGTCTGAGTGGAAAATAAACTGGCGCATTGCTGCCGCCTAGCTGCAGTTAGCTATAATACACAGATGGATTTGTTGAGTAGGCTAAAAGAGGGGGAATAAAACCCCTTTGTGCAGCAGGTCAAGACAATGGGACCTCATGATTTTGTTTGATCATTCACTCATGATGAATGACACATTTGACTGTGGCATTTGAGCTTGATAGGCTACTCTGTTGCTTTCCATACACTGCAGAGGTTCCAAGCCAGCTGAGGTGATACTAAAAGGTGATGTGAAAACACTGCAGAATTGGTCAGAGTGAAACGTCTCATCACTGCATCGTCATTACGAGACTCAGGACATCCTGCACAAAGTGTAGTTCTTGTTCCAGAGTCAGGAGCTGTAGTAGGTAGTAAGGAGGTTCCCGGTGAGGAGAGTCCAGGGGGGCCCAGGATGTGGCCTGGTTCTGACATGCTGTCCTCCAGACACGACGAGACATTATAAAGTGCAATCAATGGAATATCAGACGAATAAGAGCTAAGATGTTTAACATATCTACCGCGATGTGTGAAATATGAACATACCTTAACTCAGTAAAAAAAAACATTTTATTCATGTTCACATGGAAATGAAATAATTAGAATTCAGGAAGTGCATATTTATGTATAAAGTGGCAAGACCGTTCTATAGAAGGAATGATAGGATAAATTGTGTCCATTTGTGTATAAGGTACACAGCATGATCACACACATCTGGATATCTGTACATGTACCTGTGTCAAATTTGCGATGGTAGGCTCACAAATAGCAACTGTGTTCCTTTAAAACCAGGAAAAAGATTCATATTTAAAGCTCCTGCAGAGTACCAGACTTTGAAGCATTGAGCAGATCTATAGTACTATAGTGTCAGTACTTAGTTAAGACCCTGTACAAAACAATAATAAGCATACTGTAGACCATGGAGATATTTCACAGTCAGAAGACAGATGCGTCCTGATGTAATTACACTGGAGTGCCGATAGGGGGCAATGTCTCTCCCATCCGGCCATCATGATGAAAGCTTGGGAGCCCTCAGCCATCATTGTTTCTTCACTGACTCATCTTTCAGGATGAGTGCTGTCATTTTTCTGAAGCTCATTGTTCATTGTACTAAATGGACCAGCTCAGTCTCTGTTAGAGTCTGACGATGTTGTCCCTTTCAACACCACTCGGAAACAAGAACATGAAATGTTCTTGAAATGTTCTTGGAGGGGTCTCACGGCCAATCCAAGTCCAAAGGCCGCAGCATCTTCCCTGCAGCTCTCAGCCCTCAAACTTCAGGTGCTACAAATACCACAAAATCACCAATATTGTTCAGTCATCGACATCTATCAGTTCTACATCACATGTACCATTACTTGGTTGTTGAGTGAGCTGCCAAATAGTGTTTCTCTTTTCAATGGAGCTTCTGAACTCCAGGACCAAGGTGGAGGCATTGTAGCATTTTATCTGGTAGTAGTGTTTCCCAACTAATACGACACAGCATTCTGGGCAACATTAAGACTGTTGACCAGTTTCTGATGTGGGCTATCTGAGAGTATATTGTACTGAATATGGTACTGTAGAGCATACTCCAAATATGCATCAAATGTACAATTATGATGGTCTCCTGCACAAGTCTCAATTCTCGCAGATCTCTATAAAAGACGTTCAGCAAATGAGTCAGTTTGATATGGGTTTGCGATACGTCTCAGGAACGAGGAGAGTACAACAACACGGGAACGAAATGGAAAGCTACACGGCTCACCCGGCGTCTTCAGTTGGGGATAATACAGTATATACAACGAAGCAGTTCACAACACCGCTACCCCTTCCGAACCAAGACATTCTGCACTTTCTAAACGGGCCGCATTCCCTCATGGCTCTCGTCCCCCGCTCTGGGCGTCGGGCCTCAGTTTGGGCCCAGGTACTCGGCGTTCTCGGCGGCCGGGAGGTGTCCGTTGGCGTGGGTCTTGGCGGCGGGGGTGAAGTCCTGCTGGTAGTCTGGGTTGTCCATGCTGTTCTGGGGCCGGAACGCCTGAACGCTGTGAACGGCGAAGCCGTTGGACGCGGGGGAGACGAGCGGCGGCTGGACCTCGTTGAGGTACTCGGGCCCGGCCTCTCCGTCCTTAAAGCAGTTCAGGTACTCGGTGTCGTCGAAGGAGGAGATGGCAGGGAGGTGCGAGCGAGACGGACAGGCAGGGTGCTGGTATACAGGGTTCATCATGTCCGAAACGCCATTGCCGTTTTGGTTCATGTAGTCTGTGGGAAAGCAGTTACAGCCATTAGTCACAAGGGGGAGTGAGGACACGCAAAAACGTAGGCCGCAGTTATTTCTATTGCTGTCAAAGACATACAGTACGTAACAGATCCACTTGATGCATTACTGTCATTGCCCAGTAGACATCACTCTTGCCCACCAAACAAATTAGGGCATACATTCAAGGCAAAAGCATTGGCAGAGAAATCCCACTTGATATAACTTGAGTGGTTCTGAAGGGGTCAAGGATACTTGCCTGGGGCTGGTTGGAAAGCCTGGTCCAGAAACTTGTCAGTGGGATCAGGAATGTACCGCAGAACCATGCTTCCTTCCCTGATGGGGAACAACCCGTTCTACAAATAACACGAGACCATGTTAGTCCGAGGTACTCCCGTGTTTATGCAAGAAAGCCATCGTAAAGGGAGCGCGTCTGTGGTTGTTACTGTAAACATCATTTGACTTACCCCATTTCTGCTGTGGCATGTTCCAAAACTGCTGTTTAGGCTCTGCAATAAAGATTGATTCATGTCAAGACCAATATCACAACACGTTACTTTACAGTAACCTACTAAAGTTCATTCTTTTAAAAGTTATTCCAAACGTAAAAAGGTCAAAGACATCCTAAATGTCAGATATCGAGACACAAACGTCAAAACAAAACATTGAAAGTGAGTGACTACAACTGAGGCAATGCAATTATTTTGAAGAGGCTGAGGAGGAAATTGAAAAAGATAAATCAGCAACTATCTACCAGAATGCCCAGGACCATAAAAGGCTAGTAGCGGCAGTTATATAAGCAGAATTCTTTTGAGCTGCAGTTTTATGCTGCAGCCTGCGAAGGTAATCAAAACCTGGAAAAAGGTTATGGAGTAACCAGGCTTTTCAGCGGCAGGCGTGGAGCCCAGAGAACAGGCCCACTCAGGTCTTCTCACTCTCTCGCACAGGAGACGGACAGGAGGAGTTCTCCTCATCTCAGACGCCATCAATCAGAGGACCCCTGGGAGGAAGCGTGGGCGAGGTGGGCCGGGCGGGAGGAAAGAAGATTCCCGGCGGTGACCGTACACCAGGAAGTGGGGGACGGAGGTCGGTCTGGTTCAGGACAGGTACGGCCGCCCACACGCGCGCGCCGAAGGTTCAGTTCAACTCGCTCCATTTCCTCCACAACCCACATAAATATAACCACGACCCGTTTCGCTCAGGTGGCAGCGGCGATTTTGGCGCTGAGCACGCCGAGCGTGTGTCAACATGACACCACAGCCGAAGGGCTGTTGATGGAATTCGAGGATTTGCTCCCAGTAAACATAATTGCCTCATTAAAAGCTTCATTTAAATAGGGAGAAAGCTGAGGTGACATTCCTTTCAGTTGATTCAATGGAATGATCTCATTCTGTCCAGTTCCCGTAATACATTTGAGTCGGATAATTTTATCGTACAGTATGTTAAAAACCCGTACAGTAGCGGTCTGGGTGACTGGTGGGTGTGTTACGACAGCCTAACATGAGGCGAGGTGCTGAGTGTTTCATAATAGCATTCCATAGTGGTGAGGGGCTGAGGGTGTGTGTGTGAGGTGTGTGTGACTGAGTGTGTGTGTCGTACCGCGGAGTGGAGGAGCTGGGTACGGGAGCCGCTGGGGCTGCTGAAGAAGCCGTGCTGGGGCACCAGGTACTCGTCGGCGTCCACGGCGTCCTCCATGTCCTCGCCGCTGATCAGGCTGTGGTAGAACTTGGTGTCCGTGGGGCTGGGCAGGTGCATCCGGTCGTCACCCTGGAAGCGGCCCACACACACACACACACACACACACGCACACACAGGGTTATGCGCAATCTGTACGGCCCTCTGCTGGTGTGCAACGGTATTGGCTACTCCTGATTGGTCGAAATCCCAGGCTACCAATGGACACACACGTCGCGTAGGCCTATAGAAGTGACTGCACCGCTTAAAAATCAGTATCAGCTGGGGCAGCGTAACATTTTTGCGTTTTACCTGAATGACGAGATATCGTGAGGGGTCCCGCGCCATCTTGGAGAACTCGGCTATCAGCTCTCGGAAACGAGGCCTGCTATCCGCATCGATCATCCAGCCTGCGCGGGGGCCACAATAAAAGTCAGGAAAAAACGGCGTTCAATCCTCATAAACCTGCATCGTGCAAGACCCCTCGACATATTTGAATAAAATGAATGATTACAATCGGACGAGCCGGCAACACTATAACAACTGCGCGGGCTAGAATCGACCGTGGTTCCGTCAGACTCACATTTGACCATGATCATGTAGACGTCTATGGTGCAGATAGGCGGCTGCGGCAGTCTCTCCCCCTTCTCCAGGACCCCAGCGATCTCGCTGGCCGGAATACCGTCGTAAGGCTTGGTCCCAAACGTCATCAGCTCCCAGACCGTCACACCTGGGGACAGAAGTTGTAGGCTAGTGATCCGCGCCGGGCTAATTGCCGCGACCGGTTATTCCCTTAACCGGTTAAAGACGACTCCTGGCTTCATTCCACAAGGGACCGATAGAGAGAGAAGGTTCTTTTCTGTGAAAACAACAACGTCGACAACGTTGAGTTGGCCATGTCCGCAGGAGTGGGAGTTGGCAGGCCACTGGCCGCGTTGGAGCTGTTTAAAAGGCAACACCGAAGGGAGGAAGGGAGGAAGCTTGTCGCTGCTGCCAAGGCTCGCTGCTGCTGATGGCTTTAGCTTGTTGAGCGGAAGACATGATCCAACCCAAAGGAACGGGATCTGGAGACCAGCCCACTGAAAGTGTGCGTGCGTGTGTGTATGTGCGTGTGTTTGGGGTGGGGGGGAGGGGTATGTGTCTGTGCATGTGTGTGTGTGTGTGTGTCTGTGTGTATGTGTGTGTGTGTGTGTGTGTGTGTGTATCTGTGTGTGTGTGTGTGTATCTGTGTGTGTGTGTGTGTGTGTGTGTGTGTGTGTGTGTCCTCATTGACAAGCTATTGGCCATCCAGGACTGCCGTAGATGATCTCTTTTATCTGTGCCTATAAACCCCCAGATGCTAGCACTCCGGATATCCTCACAGCATCTGAGCTGCCCAGGCATTCTGCCCTATTCATCCTGGGACTCATACTCACACTTAGATCACTGTAGTCATTTAGTGGTATACAAAAACAAAACATAACACAAAGACGTGATATTCTGACTCACCGTAGCTCCAGACGTCACTCTGGTGAGTGTATGTTCTGTGCAGAATGGACTCGAGCGCCATCCATTTGATCGGTACCTAGAGAAACAGGAGTTAGACAGCACTGCATGACGCACTTCGTCTGCCCGAAAGACTTACTGTAACTGATGACCGACGCAATTTTTGTTCCTAACATATTGGTTGGTGAATATGGGCGCGCCGACTGTACGGACCTTGCCCCCGTCCGCGTGGTACTCCTTCTCGTCCGCGTTGAGGAGCTTGGCCAGACCGAAGTCGGTGATCTTCACGTGCTGCGGGGTCTTCACCAGCACGTTCCTGGCCGCCAGGTCTCGGTGGACCAGGTGACGCTCCTCCAGGTAGTTCATCCCCTGGTGGGTCAGAGGTCAGACAGCTGATGAGCCGACCGGGCCCTTGCTACATGTCACTGTGACCGGATGGGTGTAGGACCTAGGGGGGACGCTGGGGGACGTGTCCCCATCAATATTCAGAGACTACTGAATTGTCCCCAGCAATACAGTCGTTTGGTACACAAACGCTTAACCGATCTCCGATCTAACCGATGCACTGGAAGTGCATTTTATTTTTCAATACAGGACAGTCTCATATTAAAGGCAACAACTTGCCTACCATTGCAAACGCGGCAAGATTTGAGCCATGATGAGGCTCACTCGCCTACTGAATTGCTCAACGTTAGTAAACAAACCAGACATGTAATATTTAGGTACTTCTTTTTTTTTAACCCTATCTGTTGTTATCAATTTGTATGCAGCAGCTGCACATGTGGGCCAAATGCATGATCATCCGTTCAGGAGGTTAAAGAACATCAGCCATCAGGATAATCAGATCTGACTGTAGCTCAAATGTTTTATCTTATATAGTGCAAAAAAGAAAAAATGTTTGTTTGCTTTGTGCGCTCGCATTCTATGTCCCCACCAAAGCTCAAATCAAAAATACGCCCTTGGACCAGACTAAGAGCCACTCCCAGTCCGTAGTGTGTAACTAGGGCCCTGAGTGTTGTCCTGACACCAAACCTGGAAAATGACACTGAACACTATGTGCGGAGGGGAAAAACAAGCTGTAATTAATTCACCAACGCCTGGCCTCACCTTGGCGATCTGCACACACCAGTTGAGCAGGCACTGGGAGCCGATGTTGTCCTTGTTCTCCTTGACGTAGTCCAGCAGGCAGCCGTAGGACATGAGCTGGGTGACCAGCTGTACCGTGGAGGTCAGACAGATTCCCAGCAGGCGACACACATGGGGGTGGTCAACGCTGGCCATGACATAGGCCTCCTACAGCGCGCGCACAGGGAGAGACGCATCAGCAAAAAGGGGTGTTCGAGGGGCCCTGCGTCTTGTGAGCGCCATCACTGTGAATTCTCACACTGCCCACGTTCCCTCTGAACCCTATATTCGCAGAACCACATGTGGCTTGGGTTCCTTGACCTTCTGCAGAGCACCCCCGCCTGGCCTAGAGAACCACCCCCTCCCACGCCAAAGCCTTCAAAGGGTTAATCCCATTTCCTACGCCCCCATGAGCACATGCTCTCTAGAAACACAAGCCGTTTCCCCATTCGAAAGACAAGATGTTATTATTTTCAAATAAAAGACCATGTGTTAAGAATTAGGAGAAACCTGACACTTAAATTGACCATTCTCCGGTAATAATCCTGAGTGGTCACAGTATTATTCTTTTTAACCATGTCAAAATACACTGAGTGCATATGTAGAAATCATATTAGTCTTGATAAATGATACTTGTTTGCATAGTATGACCAAGTAAACTCACATCCAGGATCTCCTTGTTGGCTTTCGGCAATGTGGCCTCTCTTAGAACTTTAATGGCCACTGGGATCTTCACGTCTTCTCCTTCAGGAACCCACAGACCCTGCGTGACACACCTCTTATTGAAAACAAGCTTCAGCAGCAGGAACCAGCACAGAGAAATTCAGTACCTACTGTACAGGGCTAGCGCATACACACACGCACGCACACTCACACGCACGCACACACACACACATACACATGCACATATAGTACAGATACAGTACACATACACACCGAATAATGACATCATTTCTTTAAGTCGTTCTGCTGAAAATACATTTTGTCAGCAGAAAGTGAGAAGGGAGTGTGAGAATCGGCTGATGTGGCGAGTTAAAAATGTGACTGTTAATTGAACAATTGACAACAGATGTAGATGGTTGTGCAGGATGGGGCGTCGGTCTGCGTTCATTCTTTACAACATAAGCTCTGATTTAGCTTGGTCTCGACGGTACAGTATGAGACATATATATATATACAGCACCTCTCGGAAGGAAACTGAAATCGAAATGTGTTTCCCCCACCTTGTAAACGGTGCCGAACGCGCCCGACCCCAGCACTTTGATCTTCTTGAACTCGGTCTCTTTGAGGATGCGAAGCAAAGCCTGGTTAGGCGCCTCGCCGCTCGGCGTCAGCGGCTCCACCAGCTGTGAGGATCGACATGAAAAAGACGTCAGTGCTCCGTGTTCGCCAGGGGGTTCACGGCGGCGCTACCCGGCGTGCCTCGTGCATGACCTCTGACCTCTCTCTCCTGGAGGAGTCTGCGCGTCGTCCTCTTCCTCTTGATGTGGCGCCGGCGCAGCAGCACGAAGACGGAGAGCCCGGCGATGACGGCCGCCAGCATGCCGCCCACCACGCCCGCCGCGATGATGGACAGGCCGGATTGGCTGGATCAGAACCAACCGAAGCCAAGAAGTGAATACGTCACAGTCATAACATAAAGACGTGCGAATGGGGTTGAGAGCGGTGAATGAAATGGAACAAGGACCCAGTTAATGTTGCGTAATACTGCGTTATGCAGCTGTGCCTTATTTCTGAGGTACAAATCGCAGTATAATACCTGTCTTTAGTTCAACTCACCCTTTAGGTGGACAACCTTTCAAACCAGGACCAGAACACCTGTAAACAAATGATATGTGTATCACATATGCTGAGTGTCCCCAAAATACTGTATATTACACATAGTGGTGTAAGTAGTGAAGTCATGTGTGTTGGTGTATAATGTTCGGAAGTGTTACCCTTGGGTGCAGTTCTTGTGGCAAAGCTGGCAGACGTTCATCTTATCAGCGTATTTCCAGATGAAGGTGTCCCCGTCCCCTGGCACGCCTTGCGGGCATCGGGAGACGCAATTTGGGCCGTCCTGGAAGTTGGCACACTGGGTACAGTTGGCAGGACCCTGAGGGGGAGGAGAGGAAGACGATAGCGTTCCGAGTACGGCGCTTGCTCGTTCTAGCGACCATTTTGTAATGAGCAACATGCTGGATGTTTAAAACGCACGTCCTGTTGGCTGGTCTTATTATTCCCACAGGGACGTATGGCATTTAGTGACACACGCATACTGTGCAGAGGCATGTGACAGTAAATTAAAACAGGCATAACACAGGTCTACTGTGACAGAGGGCCCTTATTGGGGATTGCGGGTCTTAAAAGGAGATCTAGCATGCTTCTTTTTTTTTTTAAGGGGACACACGTACAGGAGCAACGCAGGTCTGGGTTCCGTTGAGGGGCAGACACTGAGGGTCACACGCCATACAGATCTGGTTGACCGCGTACTCCCGAGGCTCCCTGTAAACACAACCACACAGCTCAGCCAATAGCCACACAGCAACACAGCTCAGCCAATAGCCACACAAGCAACAGTAGCCACAGCCTTTAACTGCGAAGGGCATTTGATCTCAAACAGTTCCATTTCACAGGGAAATACTTAATCCCTTTTTTATGGAGCAGTAGTTAAATTGTAAGCGCACTGACATTCAATGTTTGACAGACGACTCGCAAAGTTAAACAGCTATGAGCTAGTGCACCATTCCAGTTAAGACTCTCCCCATGACAGGGAGTCACTCCGAAACGTCTCATCATCTAGTCGCAACTCATGAACTACTAAGCGCACTGCTCGTCCAGGGTCATGTCTGGCATGACCCTCAAGGCCCACACACATCATGTAGAATATGCTCACGAATACAAATGTTGAAGCGTTTATTCGGGCATGTCTGGAGAGCAGCCCGGGCTTTTACGACAGCGCGTCAGGTGAACGCATGGCAGCGAGCGCCGGGGGGGGGGGGGGTTGGGCGCAGGTAGGCGGGCGTCCCTCTCGGTCTCACCCCTCGAGGATGTTGCAGGACTCCACGCAGCTCCCCTCGCGGCTGCGGTTCCGGCAGGACAGGCACATGGCGGGGCCCGGCCCCCAGCAGTCGGCCCCGGCACACATGGCGTCGCACGTGTTGTTCAGCAGCGCTGCAACACACACGCACACAAACACACACACACACAAACACACACACACACAAACACACACACACACAAACACACACACTGTATTAGAAAATCCTCTCATTTCCTCTTACTCCTTGACCTACAACTATATATCAAGTGCTATAAAGAAACGCCCATGAAACACTCATAGTACAGTGAGATTAAGAAAATGGCCCTCTGCCATGATACCGAGTGTAACCTTTGTTTTGGTAAACATGCCACCACAGATCATTTACCACAGGCTGCTCTTTTGGCGTTGTTGTCCAGGCGGACGGTTTGGCTGGCGGACTTGAACAGCTGCCTCCAGTGGCCGGCCTTGGCATAGCACAGGCTGGGGTTGTCGGTGATGACCACGTCGCCGTCGCTGATCTCCTTCAGGGAGCGCAGACCCAGGTGCTGGATGCTGAGCTTTGTGACGGCCAGGCTGAACAGGCCCCTTCGGAGGGGACAGGAGGAGGGAGGGAGGAGGTCCAACAGAAGAGACGAAAAATTAAAAGAGAAAAGTGATCAAAATTACAACATTTTAGAAAGAAGTGCAGCATTAGGCAGGGGCGAAATTGTAATCATATCAGTAATGACACATTTAACACACATTTACACACAATTACAATTAAGGTAGACGGTAGCAATTTGACTATTTTTCTAATAGTGTTTTTCCCATATATAAGACTGACAATGTAGCTCATTTTGTATATATAGAGTTCATATGAGTTCACTGTACTCCAATGGCCTCCACAGTCACCAGATCTCAATCCAATAGAGCACCTTTAGGATGTGGTGGAACACGAGAGTCACATCATGGATGTGCAGCCGACAAATCTGCAGCAACTGCGTGATGCTATCATGTCAATATGGACCAAAATCTCAGAGGAATGTTCTCAACACCTTGTTGAATCTATGCCACGAAGAATTAAGGCAGTTCTGAAGGCAAAAGGGGGTCCAACCCGGTACTAGCGAGGTATACCTAATAAAGTAGCCGGTGAGTGTGTATCTAACACATAAAAGAGCACCCTCGACCAGCCTGTTCGCTGTCCGTCCGTCCATTTATCCAGACTTTCCTCAGAGACCGTCGGCCTGACAGCGTTCATATTTGGCACGGGTATCCGCAGGGGTCCCGGACAGACCGTGAGAGGGACGGATTTTTTATTAATTTTGGCTAATTTTAACACAAAATACTGATCCGAGCCACCAGCCAATAGAAACACTGCTCCGAATAAGAACCCCAGCGTTCCAGCTGTCTACTCTCCAATCTGTCCACTCTACTTTGCCTGCAGCAACGAGCTGCAGCTTTGCCCCAAATTAGTGCGTCTGCCCTAACACAATCACTGAACTGTTACCTCACACCAGCTTCAGAATTATTTTTCCGTTGCTCAGCTTTGCCCAACATTGCAAACAATAGCCAAACCATGCAAGCTATCATTCAGATAAGACTTGCCAAACACAACATGTCCACTATGTTCCGACGGGGAGATTCACATATAATGGACTGAATAGCCAATTACTGATCGCTCCAGCGGGTATCAAGACTAGCAGATAAGTTAATTGGATGGACTAAGCTGGAGTGATAGCAGATGTACAGTACTTAATTGGTGTCCATAGTGCTCCAATGGGTAGCTATTATTGCAATAAATATTTAGCGGTATGATTCTCTTGGTGTGTGCTGACAAAGCTCTATAGAGACTTTATTGACACACACCCTGTGTCACTGTTGACAGAGTGCAGCGAAGGCTTAGCCCAGCCTATAAGACGTGGCACCGAGCCACCTGTACCTACCGTTTGGTCCTTCCTCTGATGATCTCCAGGTTCTCAAAGGGACTGAGGGAGGTCATGTGGTCTGGCCAGTTCTGAATCAGCAGGTACCCTGAAAGAATTGTCGTTTCCGAACATTGAGGCAGTGGTATTCTTTGTAAAGATCTAATTTGTGATAGTGAACAGCCCTGGTTCTGCGCTGACAGAACGTGTCTCCCAGGTCGGCCATTCCTGAGGCTGATCTCACCGGTAATCTCTTTCACGGTCTTGAAAACGTCTAGCTTGGCGGGGTCCAGCCTCTGGGTTTTGGTATAATTGTCACTGCAAACGAGAAGAGCAGCGATACCGTCGGTCGTCTTAACACACGTATCTCGAGTGTAAGGTCCATATGGAGGCGTCCGAGTCAACACAACTCACCCATGTATAGTAGTGTAGATAATAGCAATGTTCCCGTGGATTTTGGTGCAGTTTTTGAAGGAGTCAATGTTGCTGGCATTGATCGACAGGATATTGGTCATTTTTCCCACTCCAAGTCCGTTGCAGACTGTAAATGTAACAACGGGAGAGATGAGGCACTAGGAGCTAGGAGGGTGCTGAGCCCGGGCGGTGCGGTTGTGTGCGGACCCTTACCTTTGGGGCACAGCCCATCGCACTTCTTGCACTTCCTGACCCCTCCTTCTTCCACCTCGTAGGTGTCAATGCTGCACGTCCGGACGCACGCTCCGTGGTCCGTCACCACATAGTTATCTGGGCGGAACCATCCAATGACATTGGTTTACTTCATAGTGGATTACTGTACTGTACATAGAGCACTGTATAGTGGATGGAGATACAGTAGTATGGAATGTATGTGTGTATCTACCAAATATCAGGACCTATGAAACTGGAGATTTAAAAAATGCATGACTTGCAGGAAAGGACAGTAAATGTACAGTAGGAATTGGTGAACGGTCAATTATACTGTGTTTTATAAGGCGGCAGTTTAGAAGAGAATGTGGAGTTGTTGCATTAACAGAGCCTGAAATCATTTTCTTGTTCATGTGTTCATGATTAAACTCGTGTGAGCGTCAAACACCCCTATCACACGACCTGAGCGCTGAAAGCCGTATTACTGAAAACATATTTGTAGCTGTATTTTAGTCTTTCTTTCGCGTCCTGGGGTCTTACGCGGGCAGCTCTTGACGCAGGTGGCCCCGAAGTTGTACTTCCCGTCGGGGTTGGGGACGACCAGGTGCTGGTTGCGGTCGTAGAGGATGAGGGGGGGGCAGGTGTCCTTGCACGTCCCGTCGTCTTGGAAGTCTCTGCAGGCCTGCGGAACAAACAACAGCCCCTCAGGACCGGCAGACCCAACTCGCCCGCGGACCACAACACAGCCCCTCGCTAATGATAACAGCGCATTCCTCCGACACTCCCCCAGCCCAGACAGCTGGGAGGGCCGGCCCGGCACGACGGCCGCTGCCCAGAGCGAGGTTTAATCAGTCACGCAATATCTCACTGGAGGCCGGGGCGAAACAATGTGGTTTTGATCATTCAACTGATGTAAGACAGAAAAAAAGGTTGGGTGTGTGATTACTCAAGAGAAACATTGTGGAAAGGTGCGAAACAAGAACTCCGTACAAAGCAACAGAGTACAGCTAACCCCAATAACATTGCATCATAACACCCCCCCCATCCTCCCCCCCTGTCGTGACCTCTGACCCTAGGTGAGGCCGGCGGTGGGGGTCCTTCTCACCAGACAGTCGGTGGGCCGGGGTCCGGTGCAGCCGGCGGCGCAGTGTTCGTTGCAGCAGTCGCTGGGCGAGGGGCCCTTGCACCTCTTGGAGCACTGCTCAGCGCAGTTCAGCTTGGTCACTGCGAGAGGAAAGGCGGTCACCATCGCAGTCGGACACCGCTGTCGGTACTCTCTGATTATACGCTGTGATGCATTAGTACTTACATGTCTGGCAGTTCTCTGGACCGGGCCCCCAACATGAACCGTTGACACAGCTTGAATCACACTTTTTACCTGTCAAAGAAATCGGTAAATTAGGGCTTGAGCACACCGTGCTTTCACAATGTTTCTATAAACCGGTGCGTAAGAGAAAGTATAAGACTTGCGTATAAAAAGGAAGGGTCCCGTACACTGTTCTAGCTGTCAAAAAAAAACATCTTTATTGGCTCTTTGTAACTTTGTAAAACTTGAAGAAGGTCTTGTGGACCGAAACGTTGTTTTTTGTGCCTATTAGAGCCAATAAAGGTGTTTTTTGCCAGCTAGAACAGTGTGCGGGACCCTTCCTTTTTATACCTGTCAAAGAAAACATGACAAAGAGCCACACAAGACTGCATTATAGGACTACAATGACAGTGCATTCATCCGTATTGTTTTATTTGTAGAATAATATGATCCTTACAGAGTGGGTTGTTGCTGTGCTCAGGAAGTGTCATGTTGGGTTTTTTGTCACCGTTCACAATGTCAAGCCACTGGATCGTCTCAACGTTGCACAGCTGGTTGCCTGAGAACTTCACTCCTCCTTTGATGATTTCTGCAAAACAGATCAGACAACTTAACAAAGTAGCCTCCTTCTTCAAATCTTATATTGTAGGACATAGAGCTACTACAGACCATGTGACACAACTGTAAAAAACTAAAACTAAACTCGAAATGGGGCTCTGGAGCACAGAGCTCCGCCCATGAATGCATTTCGTGGCTCGGTGTGCGTGTGCATGTGTGTGTGATGCATTCAATGTAGATAGTCAAGTGTACTACTAAGTTTACTATGCTATTACTACTGTAGGCAAGGCATATAAGCCTACGCCACTATCACAATGCTACTATGCAAGGCATATAAGCCTGGACCTGAGGCCTGGACCTGAGGACTGACCTGTCAGGCTGGTCAGAGGAAGTTCATTGGTGGCCAAACCCAGGGATCTGTTATAGTTGAGCACCACAGCCAGAGCGAAGCCTCCATCGTAGAGAGAATGGCCTCGTATGATGCGGAGGTTCTCCAGGGGAATCCTGGGTGCCGTGTTCAGGGCAATCAGAACATAACCGTTCACTTCCTGTATAGACTGTGGAGAAGCAAGGAAAACATGGCCAAGGTCAAGGTGTGTAAATGGTGAATTGTAAATGGACTGCACTTATATAGCGCTTTTCCACCTTAGCGGCTTGTGTGTGTGTGTGTGTGTGTGTGTGTGTGTGTGTGTGTGTGTGTGTGTGTGTGTGTGTGTGTGTGTGTGTGTGTGTGTGTGTGTGTGCGTTTGTCTGTGTGAACACATAGGGTTTCAACTGGTGCGCTGCAAACCCATTACAGCAATCATCAGCATGAGCTCAGTCTGGGTTCCTCTGAACCGTAGGGTCCACATTATGATGAGCCTACAAGTTACTCTAGACGCTCCTGCTGTCGGAGTGACTTTGGACCACATCCGCAGGTTCAAATGAGCTGGCTCGATCCTTTTAACAGCTGTGGCGGCCGTGTGCTTTTTCGCCCCGGCGAAGTTTTCCGCAGTGCACGTTTCTTACCCTGAGGAAAGACAGGTCATGGTGCTCCTCCATGTGGGTGACCTCCAGGTTGTCCAGGACCACCGTGCAGTTGCTGTAGGTCTTCACCATGTTGAGGTAGTGGTCCTCCTTGGACCCCAGCAGGTTGAACTTGTTGGTGATGCCCTGGCACACTGTGGGAGAGCAATGTGGAGATGGTAAGTATGGATGGTTCTTTCTTTTTTTTTTAACTATAGTGAGCAAACCCAGTCTTCCATTCTTCTTTCAAGTCTGTATGGGCCTCATCCATGTTCTTTGGGGCGTGAAGGGGATTTTCGTTTGAGTTCTCTCTGCACAGTCATCATTTGCAGATCTGGATTACATCTAGAATTGGAACCAATTCCCCACACAACACGAGTGCTTATTCACGAGTCAAAGTGAGCCTTGGGTTGTATTTATCTTGGCACAGAACAGAATCTTTCCAGTTCTGTTCAGGGTAGTTAAAACAAATGCCTCTCTAGGCAATGTTGATTCTTAGGTTCTGCATTATTATTATTCATACAGTCTATGTGATTGGGCTGGCTATTATGTAGTTCACTAATCAACCTGCCATAGGGAACAATGGCATCATTCAAAGTGTGTATAAGAGAATAACCACACACATATTCTGAGGTTTCACATTGCAGTGACTTCCAGCACTTGAGGATATAAATGCCTGTGTAATCGTCCCACCATACCACAATTGTGCTGACTTTTTTTGACACAAATGAAGTGTCTGGGCTCTAGGGAGTGTTGAGACATATAGGCCTATTCACTCCTTCTGCCATGAACAAAGGAGTCTCCTGGGAGAATGATAACATGCTTCTGATAAAAGGTTGATAACTTAGGAGAATGCAAAGTAGTTATTATGAATACTGGCCTTCATTCTTCATTCTGTCCCCCGAGCAGATGAAACATTAGCCTACCTTGTGAAACAGGTCCCGACTGATACTGTGAATCAGCAGGGAAACTCTCTCTCTCTCTCTTTCTCTTTCTCTCTCTCTCTCTCTCTCTCTCTCTCTCTCTCTCTCTCTCTCTCTCGGTTTTGTGTACAGCAACACACCAACCAAATGCACTACAAGCAGAACAAATCAAGTGTGTATTAAAATGCACTTGTCCGAAAGGTGACCTCTCAGAAAAGGTGAATTTTGAGGGTTCTTTAAAGAATTCTTCCCTCCTTTTCTGGTAAAGTTGCTATGTTAACGGTTATGGAGTTTTGGGGTATGCATTCCTTGACATGCCTGCTCATGACAGCTAAAGCCACAGAGAGCTTTAAAACAAAGTCTCAGCAGAAGACACACCTAACTAACAATGCGTACAATACACATTATCCTCTCTTGATTGGAATAAAGGGCAAAAAAACAGAATAATCCCTTGCCCGAAATACTACTAAGACCACCTGGGACGATGCCAGACGATGTCTTAGATCATCAGTGAACTCAATAAAAGGGCGCAAGTGTGAGATGATTGTAGAGGTAAGCTGTTGGAACCCTGTTACCATGACCACTGGAGCTGAGGACCGTCAGCGGGCCTTAGGGAGGGAACAGCTGTCTTGCTCCGAGAAGCCCAATCTCGTCCTCATTAGCTTCCCCCCTGAGGGAATCCCCTGTCATGAACCCTAACTGTCCGGTGGCTTTGCGAGGAGGCCGTGTGAAATATAATGAGCTCTAACTACTAACGTTACTCTGTGATGAAGACCGTGAACTTCAATGGACTAACGGTCATCATCGCAATCTGTCCATTTCTGCTATTTGGACAAACGCCATCTTTCATTTGACATGATGATATCATAGATCACTGTAGGGTTATCATATCGTTAGGATTTATTTGGGTTTGCTTGCCATGTCAAGTCAAGTTCTTTTGCAATACACAACAGCAGTGTGTTATGGTGCAGTGATAAATCAGATCGGCTTCCCTATTCCCTGGCACAAACTGTAGGCTACTACTGTAAACTGTATACTGAAAGATGAACAAAGATTAACCAGCCTTCCCTCCACCTGAGGGAAGCTGGCGTCATAGATGGAACAGCATGAAAGAAAGAAAAATAAAAAATCACCAGCAGTTGTGCAAGCCACAGTAAACACCCTCCTGTATACACCTGCTGGCTCCACCAGCAGCTTATTGGCCAACCCAGCTGGTGCTCTCCATGACCTGATATCACATCGCTATAAAGACACTTCCTCATCTTCCCACCAGCAAGGACGAAAAACTCATTATGTCCTAGGAGGTCAGAATAACAATAATACAGCAAGCTGTCGTTGAATAATCATAGTTTTATAATGAATACCAGATACTGTAATAAGGAATAACAGCTTTTAGTTTGAGGCCCAATCATCGGACTCTGAAAGCTATTAAAATGCGTTTGACATACCGTAGCTCTAGTTGTAAATCATGATATCAATTTTCAATGTGATATCTGCAGAACAAGAACCCACTAGTCTGAGGAGAACCTGAATGGAAACTACAACTCAAGGTTGGAACACACTTTTTCCATAGCACCTGGTAGAGCTTTGAGTCATCACAAAAGTAACACAAGCTAAAATACAGAGAAGTGTTTAGAGAGAGAGAGAGAGAGATATCGTAAAAGCTTTTCTGATTGCTTCACTTCCTCCAGCTGTGATGGCATCACTTATGTCCAGGAGCTAAGGAGGAGCAATATAAGGAGTGACACAATCTTTTTCACAGCCTATTATACCTGTGTGTGTGTGTGTGTGTGTGTGTGTGTGTGTGTGTGTGTGTGTGTGTGTGTGTGTGTGTGTGTGTGCATGCGCCGTGCGTGCGTGCATGTGCGCGTGTGTGTGCGTGTTTACTGTACGCAAGCGAGCCAGCATGTGTGTATACACAGTATGTGCACGTGTATGTTTGTTAATGTGTGTGAGTGTGTGTGTGTGTGTGTGTACAGTACTGTATGAGTATGCTTGCGTGCCAGTGTGTGTGTGACCTAGAGACCGTGTGGGAGCGAGTGACCTAATCAGGGGGTTGGGTGGCACCCAAAGGCCCAGGTGAACAGGACATTCTCTGGAGCGTGGTGTACCCAGCCACCTCCAGACCACTCACAGGCTTAAGAAAACAGATCATTAATCATCTCAGCTGGCTGCAGTCTGCGGTTGTAAAGCACTCGTTTGATGTTTACTTGTGTCGAAAGTGGAAGGGTAGCGATGGTACATTTCGGTTTCTTCAGGCTATCCTTTTTCTAAATTGTAGTCTTATAAGAATTGTGTACTGTAATATAGGAGAAGCCACGTCGGGCCTTTTATTTAATACACAGCAGTGACGTTTCACCAAAGTTCAACCCCACACTGGAGAATACAGTAACCTTCAGCATGTTGGCAGAGCTTGTACAACTGGCACTGGTGCAGACTCATTATGATTGAAAGCCCATTCTACGGGGAACAAGAGAAATGACCCAGCATTGTCCCCTTCCTCTCATTCACTACCTGCAATTCAGTTATACCTCGTGCCCGGAGTCCGCTGATTACATTATTGGAAACTCTATTCATGACTAAAGGGAAGTGGCTTCTGTTAATTGATATTCCTGTTAGTTTCTTCTTGAGTCCCAAACACCACGTGAAGCATATTGTGTCTCTTCAAAACGAATCGAGGTAAAACTCCTCTTGGTATTAATGTCTGCAATTACGCAGCACACTTTACCTCATAAATTGTGAGATCGGAGTTAAACAAGAAACCTCAGTGCCAAATAGGATCGTCTGTCTATACATTATAGTCCAAGACAACCTACTTCTGTTCTGAGGCAGAAATAAAACAGATGCTTTGTGTAGCAGCACTGCTTTCCTTGGCCCCTGTACAAAGTGTGGACTCCTTGGGGTGCCTTTGCCTCATGTTTCCAGACCCCGAGGTTTCATGGAAGCATAAATCTCCGAGGCCCACTATCAGTGAGTGAAGAAAATAAAGGACTTCCTCAATTCTTCCTGTGCATGGAGCACGCACTTCCTCCTCCTCCACATCTCTGGTTGGGGAGTGGGTGAAGGATCCACCACACGATTCCAAAGAGAATACTTTGGTATACTAATGCAATGAACACACACACAACAGGTAAATGTCAAAAAACTAAAACTGCATTCAATATTGCAGTGCGTATGAGCATGAATGGGCCTACAATGCAGTTTAAGAACACTACTGATATCCTGTTCTTTGTACCAGAAGGTCAGAGGAAGAGGCCATTTTCCTTTGCGTGGGGTGATGCATCAATCCCTTTGAGAAAACATCTTGGGGCGTCTCAAAAGAAGAAAAACACTAACAAGGGGTGGAGGATATCCCCCCTGAATATTTCAGAATGGAGGCGACATCATTGGCCCTCTGACATCTCCGGAAGTTCTTCTCTGCATGGGGTCAGTCAGTCAGTTAGTCAGTCAGTCAGAGACTACTGAGCTACAGTGCAGCAATGCTAGCCCAGATGCTAGTTGTCTCTAGGGAGGGGCTGTGGGGGCCAGAAGAATGTTCTAGACATGAGCTAGCTAAAATAGAGAGGAAGGAAGGTGGTTTAGCCAATCCAGATGTTGAAGAGCCACTTGCGCCTCAGGCTGTTTCAAACTAGAGAGATGGACGTTTGCTCGGCCTGCAGAGTTACAGAAGACAAAGTGTGCTGTGTGGAGACCAAGCCATTACCAGTACATGAATGATGATACAGAAGTATTTATCTGGAAAAAAGACAAAATCTTCTCTGGTCACAAAACTCACTCCTCCACCTAATGTCAGAGGTTTTGCAGTGAAGAACCTTTTAAAGAATATAGGTTTTCTTGCTGGTTTAGAGGCCCTCAAAACTCAAAGACACTAAATAAAGACCAAAAAGGCAAATGTTTACTTCTTTCCTAGATGGTGTTTTCTAACGGCCTTTGAGACACTCCAGATATCCGTAGCTGGGGCATCATATGTTTATTCTGAGACCCTGTGTTGGATTGACGGTTGAAGTTCCTTGCAAACACACAGGAATAGACTCAGCACACCCAGCATTTCTCATAAGCTGCAACTATAACTACCGCCGCCCTCAGATCCATCTGTCCTAAAACATTCTTCTGTTTGGTTATTTAGCAGGCACTTTTATCCAAAGCGACTGGGTTTAAGTGCCTTGCTTAAGGGCACAATGGTAAACAATGATAAGCAAAGACTGTGAAGTGGCCTGGCCTTCCAGCCACTGGTCAGGTGCTCTCACCACGGGGTCTACCCAGCGGGGATCTGTATCCAGCTTTTTGGGGGAGACATTTACATAGAAATTTTGCAAGAGTATTTTTTGGGGGGGACATCTTCCTACGCGGCTGTATGGTCATTTGAATGCCACTACCCCAATCTAAATATTGGTGGGGGGACAATTTTAATGATCTCAAATATTGGGGGGGACATGTCCCCCCTGACCCCCCCAGGATCCCCACCCCTGGGTCTACCTACCTACCGGCCTCTAACAGTGTGAGGGCTTGTCGTGGATAAATCATGTCATCAGACAAAAGAAAAGCTATATTTTAAACTCTTACAACTTCCCTCCTTATTCATCTAAACTATGAATGAGAGAGCATCAATGACTGCACACACAAAAAACATGTGTGGTTTGTTGCACATAGTTTTCTTCATTCTCACTATCTCCAGGGAGAGAATGCATTCATCCTATGAAATACGCTACCACCCTCCCCATCCCCCCACCACCCACACACACACACCACCATTCCCCCAAAACTCCCAAAGCCCTTCTCATTAAACGTAATAATCCTCCCCTAAAACTCTCAACATACTACCCACTTCCTCCTTAAAAGTCCAGACATTCTCCCCATTGTACCCCTTCCAGGCTCTCAGACTTGACCTCCCCCCTCCCTCCCCCCCGCGCTCCACCGCTAACCCTACACTCCCCTTCAATCCCACAGGAAGTGGGAGAGGAGAGAGGACGAGGGAGTAGACGCAAACTCACTCGCCGCTGGTCCCCCCCCCCCCTCCCCACTCCTCCGCCCTCACCAACCGACTTTCTATGTTTTTGAGTCATGCCTGGAAGAGAAGAAGAAGAAGAAGAGAGAGAGAGAGAAAAAAAACACGGGCCGAAAGAACCCACACATTTCACACATCATTCCAGCAGGAAACAAAACAGCGTGCGTGTGCCGGGAATCCCCCTATTGGCTGTAACGTTCCCGAGCACGTCGCGGGTCGGGGCATAGCAACACAGAGGAGCACAAAGGCAGGTGATCTTTCCCGAGTCCAGTCCTCCTCCCAACGCTTAACAGAGCAGACAAGGGCCCCTCCGACGAGACCTATAGGCCTACGTTCAGATAGTCTCGCGATACCAGACTTTGAAGGTCTCCGCGCAGTGTTTAGCGTCTTAACGCTCAGGCAATTCGTGTGATATCGGGGAACGAGAACGCTTCACATTCTGGAAACGGCTCTCCAAATGTGAACTGACTTTTGCCTGCCGCTACAAAAACCAGTACAGCATTCCTTCTGGGTTCCTGCCAACTAACTCTGTACGGCCTTAGTCATCCTTTCTCTCTGGGCTCGTCTGGAACTCACTTTAGCTCCACAAAGAGACCCCATAAAAAGGCACGGGACTGAGGTTTTGCGTTAGCAAGCTGCATTCTGTTACTCAGACCCGTTACTCACCGTTTCTCTCTCTCTCCCTGGGTTACGCATTACTATGTAGAGAGGGCCTCTCTCTCAACCAGTGATGAATAGTTTCCTCCTCATTCACACACTGGTTCAGAGGGGAGGACTGAGGGGTCTCGGCACACAGAGCCGAGAAGCCGACGGAATTAATGACACCGTGAAGGGGGATTTAGTTACATTTTGTCTTGTACTTCTCCAAAACCGTGACCGATTCCATTTCCACGGTGAAGCTCAACAGAATTCAGTTATGACTTGTAGATGACACATCAAACTGAAATGCCGAAAATTTGATGGGGGTAACTAGAGCTTGAGCCCGGGGTATAATGAGCGCATGGGAATAGTGTTCTTTAAGGAAATTTTCAGCATTTTGAAAACAACCCCTTCTCCGCTTATTGTGTGAACAACAGGCCGCCTGACAGAAAAACATTTTCCTCAGAAACCGCTCTCCAGACAGGACAGATCGGATTGCGTGTATTGTTAGAATGTGGGCCGTCGTCCTGTCATCCTCCTCCTGACATAAGCAGACTTATTACACATGGTGGTAAAGCCCGAAAACAATACCTTATGTTGTCTGAAGCTATGATGACTGCGGAGAGACGGTTGTTTTAAAGCCGCCCCCACAGCGGGGACAAAGCGGAGGCTCTGCCAGGGACCTCTGGCCAGCGTCGCCTTGCGTCACTCATCAATGATATCAGGCTTGGCGGACCAGTCTCCTTTTCCCACTATCTGGTAAACTGCTGAAGACAAGGGCTTTGACTCTGGGGCAGTGTGTGAGGGAGTACACACACACACACACACACACACACAAACACACACACACACACACACACACACACACACACACACACACACACACACACACACACAGACACAGACCACTTCAAAGAGTGGATACTGTGGTCAACCACCAAGGTCCAAGTTGACAAAACCACATTGCTTCCTCTTACTGTAGGAAGACCTTTTACTTGAAGGCTAATCGTCAAACAAAAAAGTATTTTATTTGAACTCATCACACGCATATTGTGTAGGAGTAATATTGTTGCACAGTCTTTATCTCTGCTGTCTTTTTGTCATCCAAATTGAAGCCAATTACCTCAAACAGCAGAGCCAGCGTCAGCAGCAGCAGCACACATGAAGCCCTCATTGCATGCTGACTACTCTCAGACACATGTGAGTTTTGGATGAAACTCACTATATTAAATCATGTTTCCTTTGAAAATGTTTTGATTTCTTTCTATTTCCATTGCTTTTTCAGTTACACTAACGGCAGCCAAAGCAGAATTAGAAATATGATACAAGAGAAGGCGACCAGGGCACCCTTGTAGCCTGGTGGAAAAAAGTTGAAAAGCCTTTATTCCATGGCTAATGCAAAGCATAATCTTTTTTAAAGGCTTTTTTTTAGCTTTTTCCACGACAAGAGTGCCTTCTTTTGTATCATGTGATGTAGCCTATTGTATCACCCATAGACCAAAGAGCACCTTGTGTGGATTTTGACTTAGGCTACATTACCAAAAATATGTGCGCCTCTCTCCACTTCCACAAAATGAGAAATAATCAGGGAAATCTCATATAATTTCAAATCTGGAAACTTAATAGAAATATTGTCTAAAAACTTCAAATCACCCCCTCAAGACAGGCAGTTGAAAATACAGAGGTGAGAAATATCACATATCCAGTGAGTGTTCCCCACTGGCTGCCTGTGGAAATGGTTGTTCCACATTCCTCAAATACCTTACGCTTTACTATTTGACTGTCCATTGACCCTTAAACCAATTAAGCTTATTTTAATCTCTGAGGCAATATTCTGCATGGGTGATTATGAGATAACACTGTGTCTATACCAAAACAAGCATCTACAAACCTCTGTATGTCTGTATGGACAGTATAGTATGTCTCCAGCATGATTATCTCGAGAACCAGACACTGTATGAAGTTGACATTTGGCAGATGTATTGCTCAGAACCCAATGAAGTGCAGTGTGGAGTGTGAAGTTGTTTGGATCTGCTCTCTGATCTCTGATCCAACTTCTCAAAAAAGTTGGAAAAAATCTGCCCATTTTGGCACATTCCAAACATGGGCACTAGGACCCAGAGCGGTTCTCGAGAAAGCTGCTTTAGCTAGTGGTAGCTAAGTGGGTACAGTAAGCTGTTTATTTGATACAGTTTATTGCAAGGAAACCTGGGTAACAGACATGATATAGATATTAACTTACATGTTATTGTATACAAGTAGCGAATTGCGCTTATGCTACTAACAAAGCTAACAAAGCTGATTTTTGCCTGAAAAAATCCTGTATGGTCGAAACGTTGCTCAGCTCATTGATTAACTATTGGGAGCTATTATCCAGTATGCGGATATCCTTCTCATCTTAGATTCCTCCTATCTAGCAAAGCTATTTCATGCTGAAAAGTGGAGATAATTTCAGCAACATTTCAGGCCTCCAAACAATATGCAGTATTAATATCATGCAATGTACAGTATGGCTAATGCTTGGTAATGCAGGGTTGTGTTGTTTTCTGTGGAGAAGCTATGAGAGGACCTAGCCTCGCTACACGAAACAGGAAGCAAGCTTGTGAGATCAGCATGGTTGTAAGAGGCTAGAGAGGAGCAGTAACATCCTGTTGAGGTAAAAGCATTTAAAATCCTTGTCGTTTAGAGCGCTCTGGCACCCATTATGACAACATCTCATTGTTAAGTTGTCCTACTGAGAACCTGACAGGAAATTCATTTTGACTGCTTTCGGTGCAATAAAGTACTGTCCAGCGAGCCTCTTGCACAGACTTCAACAATCACAGATCAAACTGTGATGCAGTCGTTGGCCAGCCCGATATCAGTGAGCAATGTCCTCCCAGCTATAAAAAAGTAGGATAAAAAAGATTTTTGACAGGGATGATGAGATTCCTCTGTGCTGATGTAAGCTTGCAAAAGGCTGGACTGGAGTGAGACAGTGAGGACTGACATCTTCTTTTCCTCATCTCGCGCCCTGTCATGCCTGCGTTGTCTGCTACCCTGTCATCATGTCTGTAACTCATACAGGGCTGTGTCTTGTCAGGTGGAATGCCTGTAATTTCCTCCTCGGTCACATCAAGCATGCGGCTGCCTGAGAGAGAATGGTTCGTCAGTCTCCTCCATTTTATTCAGGCCTCTTTGGGGTTTTAAAGAAAAACAAGCCCATGGATGAAATGTTGTCAGAGCAACAGATTTATAAACCATTTCATTTCCAGGCGGGTTTCCCGTTTGGGGATTGGCCTACGATACAGTTCATTAAAGTGACGCACATGTTGGTATTTTGGCCCTGCACTCCTCCACGCTGGGATTTGAAATGATTCAGTGACCTTTGGGTCAAAATGCAGCTTTGATATGAGCGTTTTTTCTTGTGAACCGCTTCCAAATGGCCGCCCTTTTTGTAGACAGTCTCCATTTTTAGGCAGCCAGTCTAAGTATTTGGACAGATGGAAATAATGTCCAATATACTGTGCAGTCATGTTTTATGCTTGGTTGCATTTCCTTTGCATTCAATGACTGCTTTAAGTCTGCAAACCACAGACACATACTGAGACACGTAACTGAGAGTTATCTCATGAAGTGCTGTCTAATGAGTGCTGAAGTGTTGTCTGATGAGTTTGGAGGCCTCTGTTGAAACTGAACAGACAAGAGGTCGAATTACACTTCAAAACGTATCGCGCCGCTTCCATGACCAACTATCGTCAATAGAGATCAGTTCCACTGCCAACCATAATAAAGCCAGAACACTATTGCTGTCATGTTTTGTAGATGAGCTGGCACAGTATGCTTTTGATGGGCAGCTCCTTATTGTCACCACACACACACACACACACACACAGGCATTTACAGTACATGTAGGGTCGCCGATGAAATGTTCAGTGCACTTAACCCATCTCATCGTCCTTTCCCCAAGGGCAGTCGGGAGCAGACAGAAAGCAGCGCGCAGGGGACGCGCCCCGGGGACCAACCAAGCGCTCCTGTCCGTCTTCACCAGGGACGGACAGCGTTAGCGATCCGTTTCTTCTGCATGTGAGGTGACACAGCACTAGGTGCTGCGCCACTGTGCCGCACGTGAGCCATTTTTGGGGTTCAGTCTCTTGCTCAAGGACACTGCGGCACACACCGGAGCTGGGATTGAACCTTGTGATCACCAGCCGACCGCCCTACCAGGGCTTACAAGTGGCCTGCGTCTCAGACCTTCTGCTGCTCTAGTTTTGTACATCAGGTAGTTTATGCCTCGGCGCTGTCTACATCCTGGAGTGTTCCTGATCTGTGGTTTATTTTGTTCCGACCACAATTTAAAGCCTTCATACCGGTCTCCCTGGAGGTATGAGTTTAGCTGTGCTGATCTGACCAGAGCTATATTTCTTTTTAGTTATTAGCAGTTTATTTTGGCATGCCTAATGCTTTGCCTTATATGTCTGATTAATTTATTCAGATTTCTCTCAACCTAATAATGACCAGTTTTACTCGCACTGACATTGTTTTGGTCCTCATGTTGTCAGACACCGACAGCAGCCTAGACACATATAAAGCCTAGATTCAAGCCTAGACATTGATGACTCTCTTTTGCATGCTGAAACGACGCAAACAAACACACCTTCCCAAAAGAAAACAGCTTTGATGCCAAGTGTTCAATACTGCAATAGGGGAGCTAACAGCCTGCTGTCACTCAACAGTTCACCAGATAATATTCTTAAATTCCTATGTCTGCAGTGTACACTATCTATATTGTCACTATATCACAAATTTACAGTATAGTGGTAGAGCACAGAGCCAAAATAACAGAAA
Source organism: Borostomias antarcticus (assembly GCF_949987555.1). Taxonomy (NCBI): domain Eukaryota; kingdom Metazoa; phylum Chordata; class Actinopteri; order Stomiiformes; family Stomiidae; genus Borostomias; species Borostomias antarcticus. The sequence goes on from NC_140257.1 coordinate 11,650,170, forward strand.
TGTATCCTCTATGCAGGATGAGGTGTTGGCCTACTGTTAAGACACTGGGATCTGTCTCCACTCATTAAGCAACTGTACCCACAGGACAGGTCCAGTAAATGCCCAGATGAAGCAACTGGATGAAGACGATGGATCCCGAAATCCATATACTGTGTCATTATCATGCCCAGACACAGAGGCATGCTAGACACACACATTCAGGATCGGGTGGCCTTCCTATAACACATATTGACTCATTTTTCTGTGGTTCTCTGTTGTCCTTAAATTAATGTCAGTGATGTGCTTTGTTGCTCTCTGCTCCATAAATATCAGTCAAGAAACTGCCCTTTCTCCTCATTGTTGACACAGGGTTAAATAGCAATGTCACCAAAGTCATGTCTACACAGCACAATCACGCCAGAGGACACAGATAAGCCTGTGTCAAAGCAGACGGCAAAGAATAAAGAAGCTTTTGTCAAGAGGGTTGCGGTTTCCACAGAGACGGGGCTGTGCATCCAGGGCTGGTCTTCTATAGAGCAGAGTAGCTGCATGCACAGGCAATTATCTCTCTCTCTCGCCCCCTTTCTCTTTTATGTCTGCCGTACGTATAGGGACTTGACTTAGCGGAGCGTGTTGACTAGGAGTCGGGCTAATCGCCTCAACAGCACACAAGACTTAGCCGGTGCCTCTTGCTTTCACCTCCCCTATAAACACGGGGCTGTTTACAACTGTGGGACGGAGAGTTTTCGACTGAGCAAACCTAGAGGGTAGGATCATCATTACAGGTGTCAGCTAACAGAGCCCTGTCTAGTCTGTCAGTCTACACCCTTTTCATGGTGCCATGCTTCAATGGTGATTTCTTGGCTGGGACCGCCGGGTAAAAAAAAACCATTATAGTTGGCAGGCCGAAGAGTTACCAAAATGTCTTTTCTCTCTTGTACATTTCGCAGGGGCAGACCGTGAGGTTTGGGCTGAGGGTTTTCCACTGCGGAGCGGCCCTGGCCTTGCAAAGGGCACAATCAGTTTCCACTTGAGACAGAAGTGCTCATTTAGACCAAACAAAGACAGCTCTTTTGTGCACACAGTTAAATCCTATGGACTATAGCTCTGATGTAGTGTAGTGTAGATAATAATGGTGTTGTACTGTATAGAGACCGTGATCAACATTCTACTGTACCACACCCACTCAAACGGATCATGGCATCATGGTGAAAGAAACGACAAGCACAAGTGTTGAAAACACACTGGCATGCCTAAGCAGGCTTGCTGTAGACTCGTGTGTTTGTTTAGTTTGTTAAGCCTTAAGTCTTTTTCCAACCTCTGTCATTAGTTTATCTGCGGTAGCTATAAGAGTAAGGCAGGTTTTTATTCAGGGTTTTATTGAATGTTGCCATGTTGGTCCTGAAATGAATCCTGCTCAGTCATGTTGAGATCTAGTTTGCTGATGTTATGATGAAAGATCTCCTGTATATTTTCGTTTGACAGCAAGCCGACAAATCAGGGAGTGAACATATCATAGATTTAATACATCATAACAAATAAAGTATCTGCCATCAGGGAAAAATCTCTGTTCTGAACACGAACTGATGCTGTAAGCTACCCTAAAAAGTACATGTCCTGGCAAATAGTCATGCACTGTACTGTCAGAATCATTTTCACAGTGTGAGTTGGAAAGGCATTCTAGATTTACAGGGTATAAACTTTCTGAATCAATATCCTGGATCTCGAATAAGGAGAATTCATTTCTTTATAAAAGTGGATAAATTAATTATAATGGAGGACCCAACACAAATATCTGACAGAGATTAAAAACAGCACCTCATTTATCAGACCAATGAACAGCACAGGAAGAACCTAAAAGCAAGGAAAGCAAGCTAAGTCGATAAAGCCACCACCCTTAAACCAGCATTGTGGAGGCATCTATTGTTCTCTTCCCAATGGGGGATTCCTCTTTTTCACAAGCTCTTCCAAACATTGTTCCGCTGGAGAACCCAAGAGTAAAGCAAAGGTTGCTACAGAAGATGCCACGCCTTTCAGGAGGAGAAACATATACAGGACGTAGATTCACAGATACGAATATTGTGAAAGTTGCCGAAATAAGTCTACGATAGGCTGTGTTGGAAAAGAAAACTCCCAGATCAAATATCACAGATCTGACCCGTCTTTCCGATGTTTGTTTGTGTATTGTTGTCTGTCCTGTTTTGCTTCTTATTCTGCTATGTGTCAATAGGCTGTATTGACACATCATACTTGGAATCGTGTCCTTTTACACGTACAGCCTACCTGACTCGAGGTAGTGTTGCAATCACACACACAGTAGCATTACAAAATCAAATAGGCATAACATTCAGTGTTTCACATTTTAAAAGACTTGTTTATTGATCATTTTGTTGGAAGCAAATAACCGGTTTACCGAGGAGCTCCACCGTAGTAAGGAGTCACAGGGCCAGAGGAAAGGACCGTCATCGCCATCTTTAACTACCTACTGTTTTTACAGCCATTTTAGAGCCCTCAGTCTATACAAAACAACCAAAGTATGAGGGAATCAATTATCTCTGACATACTAAACTCTTTTTTTTTCCAATTAGCTGACATCAGTAGCTCATGACTCTTGTTAGCACACGAAGCTCCAGCCTGCACTCAAACAACATCTGCCACTGTTTGTGTCGTTATTGCTGTTCAATATTTGCAAAGCTACAGTATGTGCTGTTGTGTTGTATATAATTTAGATTTTCAAGAAGTTGTAATATGTATCCTATATGCAGCCTATATTACACACACACACACACGCGTACACACACACACACACACAAACACAAACACAAACATACACATATATATAACAGTCGGTCACATCTTCAATCAATCATTTATAAAGGCAATCACGCCTCTATAAAAGGTGCCACTATTTTTCTTATGGATGCAAAAAGGATGAGTTATAGCATAGTGCCTGTATCTCCTCTGCAGATTAGATTAGATTAGAGTACGGGTACAGAGCCAATGAAATGCAGTGAGCATCTAACCATGAATGCAAGAATATAATGTTATTTACTGATACTGTAAGTGCAGTATATTCTTATCACACATACTAAGATACCATGATAGAATATAATAGATAGGTAGAATAGATAGGTAGAATAAACATTCTGTGCACCATATGAAGAGGGTTTAATTGGGCTCTTTCCCAACACGGGACGACAGTTACCACCCTTCCTGGCACCTGAGCAGATGGGACGATAGCAAGGCCCTTTTTCCAGCCTGAGTTCCTCCATCATTTTGCACTGGAAAGACTAGAGACACAGGTCCATGGCTGAAGACACGGACACATGACCCCCCCGGATCACAGAGAGGCTATAGAACTAGTCGTGACTAGTGGTGACTTCGTTACCATGCACAAACAAAGTATTGCAACCTGTTCAATGAGTAGCTAACTGCATTCAGACAGGTAACTTATTTCAGCCAGTGTTCTAATTCACGTCCTGTGATATGATGGAATAGCGAATAGCACTTCTCACTACATTTCCTGATACGGCCTAGCCTCGCCGCTTTGTTTAGGGGGGGGCGTCCGCCGAAGAAGGCCCCCGCGTCAGGATCATATACCTGCGGCCCACAGAGACGCCATTGTCCCTCGGTGAAACAGAAATCCTCCTGCCAAATGTGATCTCTGCCACTCTGAGGCAGTGCAGTGCATCAAAGGCAGAGAGAGAGAGAGAGGAGAGTTGTCCCCTAGCTCTTTGTGGCCCTACTCCAAAAACCATATCTACAACAATGAATTCAGCAGATGGGGATCTGGGAAGGTCATCAGAGAGTCACACCAGCATGCCCCCCCCCCCCCCTTGATCCTAATGAACAGCCAGAGACTCTAAAGTTACCCTGTATTGCAGCCTATATTTCACCCCCTAAGTCCACAGGAGCCCAGAGAGTGGGCCTAATGAAACAAAAAGAAATGGGCTTTTAAAGAATGATGGAAAACAATGGATGATTGATGGAGGTACTGGAGAACGGCTGGTTCGATTCCAGCAAAGTGCAGGAAAGCTGTTGTAGCTGTGTAGCTGAACTGAGGGCAGTTGGAGATGCAGTATCAGAGCGAGTCCGCTGCAGGTGAACGTGGAGATCTCTATATTTCCATTATGCAGAGAAATGAGATGTTGGTCCAGGACTTTTCCCAACACGGCCAAGAGTTAAGCTCGTAAAAGCGTATTGATTTAATCAGGTTAGCCTCCTGCCCATGCAAGCCTCACGGGCTGGTGTGAGGATTAAGGGTCTAGCAGGCGACATGTCCCTGTGATTGGTTTGATCTGTCACAGGTTATCCCCCAGCTCACGACAGGCCCGGAGGGCTGCTCCGCCTGGACCGGCAGTCCGACAGCCTGGCAAGGTCAAGAGATGATGAGGAGAGATACAGTATTAATCTCACAGGACCGCTGGAACTCAAGGTTTTGGAGATGCTGAGGAAATGAAACCTCCTCCGGTGTGGGAGGGCATCAGACCGGGTGATCTAGAACCCGTCACGTCGACGCCGTCTCCGTCTGAGGCAGTAATTCATAATTACAAAACGTATTACTTCCGTCTGACTGGTGGAGGACATTATGGGGCTTATTAGCATCCTGTCAGCTGATGACTGTTAATCCCCAGTGGCGCTGACGCACGGGAGCGTTCGTCAACCGCCTTGAAAAAGTTCTAGCTCCCACCACAGAGCCGTCACAGCAGTACTGACAGGACCAGCTTCCTGTGAGATGGGGTAATTGCTGCTGAGTGCATTATCAAATCTCCACGTCAATTTAGAGAGGGGACCCATGGCCTTGATGGTCTTCCCCAACCACAATAACAACATCTCCTAAATGCGTTTGGATCCCCAGAGCAAACTGAGAGACGGGTCTTTCACTTATTCACTGATGTAGGAAAGAAAGTAGGTTGTTGAGATTATCTCCTAATCTCACTATCTCCCTTAAACACAAGCAATAGTTCAGAAGGATGCCTTAATCCAGAAGTTTAATTTTCAGTTACACGATTCAGAGTTCAATGTGCAAGACATGGCACAACTTCATTATCATATTGTGACATTCTTGACATCCTCTTTCTCTACTGAGTAACCTAACCTATCATCAATTTATGTGTAAGCTGTCTGCACTTGTAAAACATAGCAATCACAATATCAGCTAGTGTTTCTGTTATTGTCCGTTTCAAATTGTCGAAACGGGGACCATAATGGCACCACGGCAGGTTCGTCTCACCTTGAGCACTGGAAACAACACAGGAAAAAACTATGTATAGTACTGAAACATCTGTCTCAGCCTGTGGCTAAACAGTGAAAACTGTTTTCGCTCTGATCCTCTCAAACCGCGTTGACTTCCCTGGTTATCTAAGAACTCCATCTATGTAAGACTAAACATGTAGTCTTAAATCAATGTTCAGACGACTGAAACTTAAGACCAACGCTCTTGTTCAGAGACTGATTCTTGAAGTTTGCCTGTTTTTATTGCTTCTCTGAAAGCCTAATTTAAGGGCCTCGTGCTGATTTTTCAGCACGGACCCAATTTGTGCTGTCCAGTTTGTTTAGCTGTCCAGAAATATTTAGGACATCTGTCTTTTTGGCTCACAAACACTCCTGACTTGTTATGATTCTGTGAGCACCGGCTGGAGGAGGAACTTGCTAGAACAAACGAGTCTGGGACACACGACACACACACACACACTTGTTAACTCTAGAATCTCTGGCTGGGGAGTTTCAACATGTGTGGCTGTGAACAGAAAGTCATGTGAAAGAATGATGGATGGATGAAGGGTCACCTCAGGGTGGGAAGACTTGTTAAAGATGATCTGTTGGGGCTTTCCTCTGACACCTGCCTCTCTTGGGGTATGAGATTATTTGCATGTTTGTTTTGAATAATGATGATTAAAGTGTCTTTTTAGTGTTTTTTTGGTCTATCACTGTCACCTACCTTTTTAAATGCGCCAGAAAATCTCAAAAAAATCTTTGCAAGAAGATGGCTGCCTGTCTTATTCACTGCTCAAAACATAACTAGATGGAAAGAGTGTATTTATTTACTCTCTCCACCTGATGAAATCAAGTTGGGGATATTAATTTGACCCCTGCATGTTAGTGCGTGTGTGCCTGCGTTCAAGCGTTCATTCATGCTTTCATTCATTTGTACGTCACACATGTACCAGAGCCCACCACCAGGGGGGGCTCACCACAATTCATTTTTCCCATTGCCAAGTACATCTTGTTAAAAAAAAAAAGAATACTATGTTCAGTGTCTCAGTAAAAGTCTATTCTATTCTATAGTCTATTCTACTCAGGAGCCTGTCTACTTTCTAAATCCAGAGTTCAGAATTTGAGGTGCTCTTTTGGTGCTTGTTCTTAGACCCTGTAGAATGCGTTGAGCATATCCCCATGGCAGCAGTAACACTATACAGACAGCAGAGGGAGGCATAGACCGTGTTTCAAGAATATACTCCGAATGGAAATAAATTGTTTTGTGGACACATTTTAAATAAACAGTAGATACAATCACACCATGTTATTGCATGGCCTTTTTTCTTTATTCTTTTTTCTACATTATAATTTTCTTTACTTATGTTTGTCCCACAGAAAGTTAAAGTGGCTTGATGTTATTTTTATATTAACTATTCTAATCACTGATAGTTTAATTCACTACTTACTTACTCAAATAAATGCTTGCATTTTAGACAAAATATGATGGGCCTTTATGCTGGCAAAATCTAAACTAGAAAAATCCACTCCACTTACACATTCAACAACACATGCTGACAGCATGAACGTATGAACTGAAAACTGAAAATGCATCTCGTTTAACCCAGATAAGATAATGCAAAAAGACCTTTAAGTGAGAAAAGTTTGTGTGTGTGTGTGTGTGTGTGTGTGTGTGTGTGTGTGTGTGTGTGTGTGTGTGTGTGTGTGTGTGTGTGTGTGTGTGTGTGTGTGTGTGTGTGTGTCTTTGCAGGAGGGCTGTCAGCGCAGTCATTGGCTACTTACGCATAAATTATGAGAAAATATGGGGTAATGATTATTAACCTAACCTATCATCAATTTATGTGTAAGCTGTCTGCACTTGTAAAACATAGCAATCACAATATCAGCTAGTGTTTCTGTTATTGTCTGTTTCAAATTGTCGAAACGGGGACCATAATGGCGCCACGGCAGGTTCATCTCACCTTGAGCACTGGAAACAACACAGGAAAAAACTATGTATAGTACTGAAACATCTGTCTCAGCCTGTGGCCAAACAGTGAAAACTGTTTTCGCTCTGATACCCTCAAACCGCGTTGACTTCCCTGGTTATCTATCTAAAATGCATCTCGTTTAACCCAGATAAGATAATGCAAAAAGACCTTTAAGTGAGAAAAGTTTGTGTGTGTGTGTGTGTGTGTGTGTGTGTGTGTGTGTGTGTGTGTGTGTGTGTGTGTGTGTGTGTGTGTGTGTGTGTGTGTGTGTGTGTCTTTGCAGGAGGGCTGTCAGCGCAGTCATTTGCTACTTACGCATAAAGGATGAGAAAATATGGGGTAATGATTATTAACCATATATAGGTTATTTATCTCGTCTCTTAATGTAATTTCTATGTCGGGAGAATATCAAAATAAAGAGTTGCAACACATCTCCCCTCCCCATCACCAAAGCAGCGCCTGGTGCGAGAAGTTCGTCATTCCCACGGGATGCGTAATTGCGCTGTTCTACAGCATAGGTTACTCGCCACGCGAGTGATTAAATCAATACGCTTTTACGAGTTTAACTCTTGGCATAATATTCATTAGACGTTGTCTTATTTTCCCAAATACAAAGTCGCAGGCGGTGAGAAGGACATAAGGAAGTCTCCAGTTTCTTTTCCCACGCTGCCCGTTTCTCCATAAGTCCGAGGCAGTGAAGTGTCTTTCTTGAGTAAAAAGTGTAGGCCTATGAAGCACAGGTAAAGTAATAGTCTAAAAGTAGGCTATGCAACAATAACACTGACAAGTAGCCCTACACTTTAGTTTCGTCTTACCTTTCTTTTCCGGCAAAGCACACGAGCCCAAGGAAAGCGAAGAGGTGAAAGTGATCCAGATTTGAAACTGTATTGCCATTGTAATTCGTAAACCCTTCATTCTTCTTCGACGGATGAATAGCCTATGTCATTTCATTCTAATTCAGCACTAATAGTCCACTAATGTAAAACTACAGCCTGGATATACTCCCAGTATAGGACTTTTCTTTTCTTGAGACTGGAAATTTGACAGCTCCTCCTTCTCCTTTCGCGTGTGTTAGTCTCAGCAGTACAAGGCGCTCCAGCAAGGCTGGACAGACCTGGATATTCTGACGTCATCAGCCGGGAAGAGTGCTGTAATTCTCTGGCATCCTCCTACAAGCACAAAACCAATTCCAATATACTAGAACACCTGTTATATTTCCAACAAGTGTGTGTTTACACCTTTATTTTAAGCTTGGATTTGTGTACGGTATATTGATTGGCCCCTTCATTCTTATTAATTATCTATTGAGCTGGGGAAATACATTTTTTACTTTTTAGTTGCTTTTTAGTTTGTGTGTGTTTGGGGGGATTTTAGAGGCGTGATATTGGAGTACTCGATTAGAGACCAGTTTTAGGGCATTTCTGAAATGCGCATACTTTAGCCTATCTATTTGTCTAATGTTACTGATGCTTGTAAATTTGGTTTGTTTTAACAAATGGTTATGTCTCCATGGTCATCTGATTGCAGGTTAGTGTGATCTAAATGGATGTAAATCAGATGTTGTTGTTGTTGTACACAAACCAGACTCCATGGGGACAGGAGCGATAGAAAACATTTGTCACGTCAGTCTTGATCTCATTACTGTGGCCTAATGGCTCCGATAATTGTCAATGGTAGGATGAGAATATCATGTTGATTAAAGTCATGATCATTCCCACTCTCCTCTCAGAGAAATCATTCTGCTGGCTAATGTGAGAACCAAGCAGTGGGCTATTTTTGTCACACTGTGGATGTGTTGCAACTGTCTCCCAGTTATATGGTTGTTACTCTGTCTTGGGAAAAGGAAAGATTTCCAAGCTTTAAGTATGTGGAAAATATGTAGACTGAGTGTGAGCAAGGCACTGGGAGTTAAGGTTTGACTAAGTAATTCCAGAGGCTGGAAAGATGCCTGCAGTTACTCTGTGCAACCCAATGCTGCAAAGAGCCTACTCCATTTAACAGATTGTGTCTTGCAAAAAATTCTAACACTATTCACACCTATAGTCAAACAAAAAAACACCACACCACACTTTTCCAGGTTTGGACTATAGCCTATATGAACATGTCTTATACTTAAGTAAAGGGAGCATTTTCAGTGTCACAAATATTTATGTCCAGCCATTTTGAGAACTTGGATGTTGTGACAGGGTCTGTTAGCCAGCCTATCAAAACCCCCACCCTAGAACAAGCACCCCACTCATATCATGGTTCCCTCCCTTGCTCTCCCTGGGGCTGTATGTTTTGACCCACCCGGCTCCTGGGTGCCCCCCCCCCCCCCCCCCCCTGCCACGGCATGCCTGTGTCAGCCGAGCAGACACTCTAAACAAACACGCTGTAATGACCAGCCGACTGGGAATTCCTGTGAAAGAAAAGATGGCTGACTGATCATCAGTGGACGCATCCCACCACCTCGTACCCGTCCCCTTTCAACGCAGCCCGTTCTAAGGCGATTTAGTCAAGACGACCACGCTTTCTCTGGACATGATGGAGAAGAATACCACCTATGAAAAATGAGAAAAAACGTTGAGGAGCATATTTTCTTCCCACTCAGTGCAAAGAAAGAACATTGCAACCGAGACAAATATTTGGAATGAAATTGTTATATATTGGCACATTTTGCATGACAAAAGGAGTGTGTCCCCTCAAAGCTAATAATATATATGACCATCAATAAAACGATACTGGATAACCGTAAACCGCAATCTGACACAGAGTCAAAGCAATTAAGTGGTTCACTGATGCAGGGAGGAGGCGTGACCCTGTCCGGGAGGGAGGTGCCACCCCACCATCTCGCTCTGATCTGCATGACAGGGTCCAGCTGGATCAGGACCATAGGCTAGGCCTACCCAGGAAGTAATAAAAACAAACATGCTTAGCAAAATTCAGGACAAAAACACCCTCCCCAACACTCCCGTTGTCTTGTGTGGAGGCGTTGGGAATTGGGACACAGAGTAGGGGGAGGATAACGCCATATGGTATCATAGGATCCTATGTCCGTTTGAGGCACAGCATCTGCTAGACAGACCCGTCTTCCCGGTGCTGTTGGCGTTGTGTATGCCAACAACAGCATGTGAAGTTGATGTTCTTCTTGTTATTGACAGTGAAGATGTTGTTCCAGGGAGAGACCAGGCCTGGCCACGTCTCCGGCCTGTAAGATAACACTCCACGCT